>NW_019154773.1:0-11643 GCF_002288905.1 Enhydra lutris kenyoni | reverse complement strand
TCCAAATGGACATGTTTCACTCTGGGAAGTGGGTGGAGTCCTGGGGTTGAGTACAAGGGCCCCCAGTCTGGTGGGCTTAGGGGCCAGGCCTCTGGGCACGGAAGCCTGTACACCACACCTAGGGTTAGGTTTAGGGTCTTGGGGCATGGCAGGCCTGTTCTGGTGAGGAGGTGGGCTCTCTGCTGGGCTGACATGGGGGCGGGCATCAGGCAGCATGTCAGAGTCTGGGTTTGTGTCCAGTGGCTGTGGAAGCTGGGGGTGGCCTCAGGGTGGCATGCAGGTTTCTCCTTGTCTGAGGGTACCGCTTAGCTCCAAATGGCATGGTTTCCTTCCACATGGTGGGCTCAGTCTTGAGGTGTCACTCAGGTGTCCTTAATCTGTGGGGCTTGGGGGCCAGGACTTTTTGGATAGAAGCATGAAAACCTAAACTAGGGTTAGGCTTAGGGCCAAGGGGAATGACAGGCCCAATCTGCCAGTGCTGAGGCGGGATCCCTGGGGGGCTGAGACAAGGACAAGGGTCAGGCGAGGAGTCAGAGTCCAGGTTGAGGGAAGGGTCCAGCTGAGGGTCAGCCTCCATGTTTGTGGCCCTCTGGAGTGCCGAAGGTGGGGGTGGCCTCAGGAGGGTCATGCAGTTTCTCCTGCTCTAAGGCTTTTGGTTAGCTTGTAATGGCATGGTTTCCTCCTTGTGGTAGACGGAGGCCTGGGGTTTGGCTCAGTGCTCCTCAATCTGGATGGATTAGGGGCCAGTTCTATGGGGACAGAAGCCTGAGAACCCACCCTATGGTTACCATTAGGGCCTAGGGGAATGACAGGCCTGATCAGCCAACTCTGAGGTGGGATCCCCCTGGGGGGCGGGGGGGTGAGTTGAGGATGAGGGTCAAGCTGCGTGTTTGACTCTGGGTTTTGTGGATGGGGGTGGGCCACCAGAGGTGGGCGTGGCCTCACGGATGCATGCGGTTTTCTCCAAGTCTGAGGGTTTTGCGCAGCTCCAAAGGCCATGGTATCCTTCGGGGTGGCAGGTGGATTCCTGGGGTGTGGTCCGGGGTCCCCTATCTGGAGCACTCAGGGGACAGGTCCCAGGTTCCGAAGCCTGAAAACCCAAAGGAAACTTAGGACGAGGGCCTAGGGGCCTGGCAGGCTCAAACCAACAGCACTGGGGCAGGCACCCCATGGGACTGAATAGCGGGAGGGGTAGGTCGCACGTGGCCGTGGCTCATAGAGGGCTGTATCGCAGTGTTCAGGCCACGACCACTTGGGATTCAAGGGCAGGCCCAGGCGGTGGCCCTGTGGCAGCCCGTGCCAATGCCAGCTAGTTCGCTGGGGGTTTTGTGAACAATTCTCATGAGCTTTCTGCCTAAATCAATATCAATTTGAGCAGAAAGGTAATGAGAGTTGGCCAGCGTCAGGCGGTGAATCAGGCTGTGTTGGTGCCCATGGTCTAGAGCAGTTTCTTGCTAGGTGTGTGTCCCGGCCATCCGGGAACACTGGCTGGGCCCACGTGGCTCCCCCAAGGGCCCCCACCCAGTGGAGCTTTCCGTGGATCTGTGTTGAGTCAGGGGGTCTTGCTGAACATCAGCCTCCATGTTTGTGTCCTGGTGGGGCACCAAATGTTGGGGTGGCCTCAGGGAGTCGCGCAGGTTTCTCCTGCTCTGTGGGTTTTGTGCAGCTCTGAACAGAACGGTTCCCTCCTGGGTGGCAGGCGGAGTCCTGGGTTGTGGCTCAGGATTGCCCAGTCTGGAGGGCTTGGGGGCCAGGTGTCTGGTGAAGGAAACCTGAAAAGCCAAACTAGGGTTAAGGTTAGGGCCTAGCAGCATGGCAGGCCCGATCTGTTGGCACTGAGGCAGGATCCCCACTTGGATGAGTCAAGGATGGGTGACAGGCTGTGTGTCAAGCTCTGTGTTTTGTGACCAAGGGGCCCCCAGAGGTGGGGGCGGACTCAGGGAGGCATGTGGGTTTCTCCCAATCTGAGAGTTTTGAGCAACTCTGAATGGCATGGTTTCCTCCTGGGTGCCAGGTAGACTTCTGCAGTGTGGCTCAGGCATCCCCCATCTTCAGGGCTTGGGGGACAGGCCCCTGGGGAAAGAAGTTTCAAAAGCAAACTGAGGGTTAGTTTGAGGGCCTAGGGGCCTGGCAGGCCCGAACTGCCAGCCCCGGGGTGGGCATGCCAGGGGAGTGAGTAGCAGGAGGGATTGGCCACCCATACACCTGGCTCGTAGGGGGCTATCTCACAGGGTTCATGCTGCGACTTTTGGGACCCTGGACCAGGCCCAGGCAGCAGCCCTGTGGGCCCGCGCCACCAGAAGCGAATTCTCTGGATTTTTTGGGTCCAATTCTCACAAGCTTCCTGCTCAAATTGATTTTGTTTTTGGGCAGCGAGTTGCGCCTTGGTGGCGCCCACGGTCCTGAGCACTTTCTTTTTTTAAAAAGATTTATTTATTTATTTATTTGACAGACAGAGATTACAAGTAGGCAGAGAGGCAGGCAGAGAGAGATGGAGAAGCAGGCTCCCTGCTGAGCAGAGAGCCCGATGTGGGACTCGATCCCAGGACTCTGGGATCATGACCTGAGCCGAAGGCAGAGGCTTTAACCTTCTGAGCCACGCAGGCACCCCTGAGCATTTTCTTCTTAAGCGTGTGTTGTGGCCATCCCAGAACATGGGCCGGGCCCATGTGTCCCCCTCTCAACAAACTCTGCACAAGGAAGCTTTCTGGATGCAGAGTGGAGAGCAGGGGTCCAGCTGATTGTCAGCCTCCATGCTTGCGGCTTGGTGGGGAACCCAAGGTGGGGGTGGCCTCGGGGGGGGGGTGCATGAAGGTTTCTCCTGCTCTGAGGTTTTTGTGCAGCTCCAAGTAGCACAGTTGACTCCTGGGTGGCAGGCGGACTCCTGGAGTTTGGCTCCAGGGTCACCAGTCTAGAGGGCTTGGGGGACAGGTCCCTGGGGACAGAAGAGTGAAAACCCAACCAAGGGTTAGTGCAAGGGCCTACAGCCATGGCAGGCCGAATCTGCCAGCAATGAGGCATGCACCTCAGGGGACTGAGTCATGGGAGGCATTGGCCTAACATGCGCCTGGCTCTTAGAGGGCTTTCTTGCAGGGTTTGGGCGGCGACCACTCAGGATCCCAGGATAGGCCCAGGTGGTGGCCCTGTGGGTCTGCACTGCTGGAAGTGTGTTCTACAGGGGTTTTGTATCCAATTGTCATGGGATTTCTGCCCAAATTGATATCAATTTGGGCAGAAGTCTCATGAGAATTGCCCGGCATTGGGCAGCAATTCGGGCCGGGCTGGTGCCCGCAGTCTACAGCGCTTTCTCGCTAGGTGGGTGTCTCGGCCATCCCGGAATGCGGGGCCGGGCCCACGCAGCTCCCCTGAGGGCCCCCATGCAGAGGAGCTTTCTATGGGCAGAGTCAAGGGAGGGTGTCTGGCTGAGTGTCACCCTCTGTGTTTGTTGCCCATTGGGGTGCCAATGGAGGGGGTGGCTTCATGGGGGATATGCAGGTATCTCTTGCTCTGAGGGTTTTGCACAGCTACAAATGGCACAGTTTCCTCCTGGGTGGCAGGCATAGTCCTGAGGTGTGGCTCATGGGTCCCCAACCTGGAGGGCTTGGGGGCCAGGTCTCTGGGGACAGAAGTCTGAAAACCAAAGTAGGGTTGGGGTTCGGGCCTAGGGTCATGGTAGGCCCAATCTGGTGGTACTGAGGTGGGATCCCAGGGGTGCTGAGTCAAGCAAGGGGGCCAGGCAATGCATCAGGCTCTGGTGTTTGTGGCCAGGGGTGGCCACCAGAGATGGGGTTAGCCTCAGGGAGGCGTGTGGATTTCTCCCGGTCTGAGGGTTCTGCACAGGTCCAAATGGCACAGTTTCCTCTTGGGTGGCAGGCAGACTCCTGGGGTGTGGCTCCGGGGTCCCCAATCTTGAGGGCTGGGGGGACAGGCTCCTGGGCATGGAAGACTGAAAACCAAACTGAGCTATGGGGCCAGGGCCTAGGGGCATGACAGATCTGATCTGCCAGTGCCAGGGTGGGCACCCCAGGGGGCTGAGTAGCAAGAGTGGTTGACCCACATGCACCTGCCTCACAGAGGGCTTTCTCTCAGGGTTTGGTCTACGACCACTTGGGACTCTGGCCCAGGCCTAGGCTGTGGCCCAGCCAGCCTGTGTTGCTCAAGCAAGGTCGCCTGGTGTTTTCCTGCCAATTCTGACAATTTTTCTGCCCAAATTGATATTGATTTGGGCATAAAGCTTGTGAGAATTGGCCAGCATGGGCGGCTTTATGGGCCGCACATGCAGCTGTGGTCTAGAGCACTTTCTCGCTAGGTGCATGTCATGGCCATGTAGGAACATGGGCTGGTCCCATGTGGCTCCACCGAGTGCCCCCACCAGGGGAGTATCCCAGGGTCAGAGTTGAGGGAGGGGGTAAGGCTGAGCATCAGCCTCCTTGTTTGTGGCCTGGTGGGGTGATGGATGTGGGTGGCCTTGGCAGGGCAGGCAGGTTTTCTCCCACTCTGAGGGTTTTGTGCAGCTCTGAACAGCACAGTTTCATCCTGGGTGGCAGAGGAGTCCTGTGGTGTGGCTCAGGGGTCCTCAATCTGGAGGGCTTGGGGGCTAGGTCTCTGGGGACAGAAGCCTGAAAAACCAACCTTGGGTAGGGTCAGGGCCTAGGGGCATGGCAGGCCCGATATGCTGGCACAAAGGTGAGATTCCCTAGAGGGTGAATCGAGGATGGTGGCTAGGCGGTGCATCAGTCTTTGGGTTTTGTGGCCGGGGGGCTGCCACAGGTGGGTCTGGCCTCAGGTTGGAATGCAGGTTTCTCCCTGTCTGAGGGTTCTGCACAGCTCCAAAAGGCACGGCTGTCCTTCTGGGTGGCAGGTGGACTCCTGGGGTGTGTCTTCAGTATCCCCAATCTGGAGGGCTTGGGGTTCAGGCTCCTGGGGATGGAAGCCTGAAAACCCAACTGAGCATTAGGGTGAGGGCCTGGGGACATGGCAGGCCTGATCTGCCAGTGCCGGGGTGGGCACAGCAGGGGACTGAGTAGCTGGAGGTGTTGGCCACTTGTGCACCTGCCTCATAGATGGCTTTCTCACGGGGTTCGGGCTGCACTACTTCAGACCCCATGTCAGGCCCAGGCGGTCGCCCTGTGGTTCTGAGCCACCGGAAGCAAGTCCGCTTGGTGTTTTCCTGCCAATTCTCACAAACTTTCTGTTCAAATCGATATCAATTTGGCAGAGAGCTCGTGAGAATTGGTTGTTGTTGGGTGGCAATTCGGGCCACACTGGCACGTGCGGTCTAGAGCACTTTCTCACTAGGTGCTTGTAGTGGACATCTGGGAACATGGGCCAGGACCATGAGGCTCCCTCAAAGGCCCCCGCATAGGGGGTTTTCCGTGGACACAGTTGAGGCAGGGGTTCTGGCTGAGCATCAGGCTCCCTGTTTGTGGCCCAGCTGGGCGCCGAAGGTGGGGGTGGCCTCAGGGGAAATGCAAGTGTCTCCGGCTCTGAGGGTTTTGGGAGGCTCCAAACATTACAGTTTCCTCCTGGGTGGCAGCCAGAGTCCTGGGATGTGTCTCAGGTGTCCCCAATCTGGAGGGCTTGGGGGCCAGGTCTCTGGGGACAGAAGCCTGAAAACCCAATGTAGGATTAGGGTTGGGGCCTAGGGGCATGGTTGGCCCAATCTGCCATTGTTGAAGTGGGATTCCCCCATTGGCTGAGTCAAGGATGGGGGTCAAGCGGCACATCAGTCTCAGGGTTTTGTTGCCATGTGGGTCATCAGAGGTGAGGGTGACCTCTGGAATGCATGTGGGTTTCTCCTGGACTGAGGGTTCTGGGTAGCTCCGAAGGGTATGGTTTTCTCCTGGATGGCAGGCGGAGTCCTTGGTTGTGGCTCAGGGGTTCCCAATCTGGAGGGATTGTTGGCCATGTCTCTGGGCACGGAAGCCTGAAAACACAACCTAGGGTTTGGGTTAGGGCTTGGGGTATCCAGGCCCTACCTCCTGGTTCTGAGGCTGGATCCCCAGGGGCTGAGTCATACGTGGGGGTCAGGAAGCACATCAGGCTGTGTGTTTGTGACTGTGGGGACCATCGAAGTTGGGGGTGTCCTCAGGGAGACATGTGGGTTTGTTCCATTCTGAGGGTTCTGCTCAGCTTCAAATGGTACAGTTTCCTCCTGGGTGGCAGGCGGACTCCTGGGGTGTGGCCCAGAGGTGCCCAATCTGGAGGGACAGTGCCAGTGTGGCTTTAGACCTGTGGAGGGTTTGGGAGCTGCATTAGGAGTCTGTGGAAAGCCCGGCAGTGCCAGTTCACGCCTCTGGAGGGAGTGGTGAGCCGTAGTGCCAGAGACCCTGGAAGGCAAGGCAATGCTGCTTGCCACCACTGGAGGCAGTGGCAAGCTGCCACGGGAAACACACCAGAAGAGGATTCAGTGCAGCCTGCTGGCTCTGAGGGCAGTGGGGAGGTGCTGGGTGTGAGACCCTGAAAGGTGAGGCACTGCAGCTTGTTTTTACAGGACGGAGTGGTGAGCTGTATAGTCTCTGTTTCTCCAGGCTCCAGAATGGTTATAAGAACCCCTGGAGCCGGGCCCCCACTCAGCATTGTGCTCCGTTTCCCCAGGTTTGCTGGTAATGTGCTGTCAGGATGGTTCAGGAGGGTCCTCCCAGTGGGGCTCTGGAGTCGGGGGAAACCAAACCCGAGTCATGGTGCCTCCAAGGAGTTGAGTGTTTGTTTGGAAGTGTATGTTTGTTTCTCCAAAAAGGACAAGGACATTGGCCAGCTTTAGAAGGAAGTGAATGACCATTTAAAAAACAAGCATGTGTCTCTTCTTCTCCCTGGAATTGGAGCAGGTGTGCAGGCTTTAGGTGGGAGACGCCTGAGTATCCGCACCTGACAACCCTTCTCAGACCTGAAGTTTGGAAATCAGGATCTGAGTCCGTCATGCACCTTGTCCCAGGAAGTCAGCGTTCAGAGAAAAGAGCAGGCTCGTGGGGCACAATGTCACAACCATGCTAGGATGGGAGGTAAAACTTCTATTTCACCCCAAACCTCCTGGGCTTTTCTCTTGTCTCCAGTGGAGCTCATAATTGGCACACTGAACCAGCTGTAAGCAATCTAGTGTGGGTGCCAGAGTTCCTGAGTTTGTCTGCAGGGAGCACCTGGCAGGGATCTCATTTTCTTTGTTTCTTTCTTACTTACAAGGTATTTGGGATGTCTCTTTCCTAGGCAATCCCTTGGATTCGAAAGGGAAGATGAGATTGACTTGGTGTGTGTTTTGCATAGAAAGTATTCCTTCATCTAACAGTGTTGATTCCATGGGTCCTGGGCTGTGGTGGAATGGCCGGCATCTAGAGTTAGGTGGCTGTTTGTGGTCAGATAGAGACTTGGATGATGGCTTCTCCTTTGTCCAAGGTGATGGTATCCTAATGGATTCGTCTTTCCATCCAAAGAGTTCCCATGAGGGCAGAGGGAAAATTCAAAATGATTCCAAGGAGCCTTGGACAATTTAAAAGGGATGCTTGTCTTCCTAGGTTCACTCAAACGGCTATATATGGTTGGCCATGCTGTATTTTCTATGCAGTTTCATGGGTGGTGAAGTCAGATGGAGATTTTGGGAATTTCCCTGGATAGAGGCATTCTGGTGGCTTCAAAGGACTTGGCGTCAGGAACCCTGGGGTGAATTTCCGTGGCTGCTTGCCTGATGCTTGGTGAGTCAGGTTATCCCACAGGTTTTACATTTCCTCCTTAGGAAATTGCTGGCAGGGAATGTTCTGCTTAAAGTGGAACCCTCGGTGGTGCCGGGATGGCTCAGTGGGTTAAGACAGTGCCTTCAGCACAGATCATGATCCCAGGGTCCTGGGATCTAGCCCCGCATCAGGCTCTCTGTTCAGCGGGGAGCCTACTTCACCCTCTCTCTCTGCCTGCCTCTCTGCCTACTTGTGATCTCTGTCAAATAAATAAATAAAATCTTAAAAAAAAAAAGTGGAACCCTTCTACACTGTTTGTGGGCATGTGCATTATTGCAGCCACTCTGGAAAAGAATATGGTGTGTCCTCCAAAAGCTAAGAACTGAACAACACTAGGATCCAGCAATTGCCCTCCTAGGTATTTCCCTAAAGGGCACAAAAATGCACATTCAGTGGGGTATAAGTACTCTGATATTTACAGCAGCATTATCAACCATAGCAAAACAATGGAGGGAGTCCAAATGTCCATTCACTGATGAGTGATTATATATATATATATATGCGTGTGTGTGTGTGTGTATGTATTCAGGCTCCTACATCTTTTTTTAAAATTATTATTTTTATTTTTTTATAAACATATAATGTATTTTTATCCCCAGGGGTACAGGTCTGTGAATCACCAGGTTTACACACTTCTCAGTACTCACCATAGCACATACCCTTCCCAATGTCCATATCCCCACCCCCCCTCTCCTGAACCCCCTCCTCCCAGCAACCCTCAGTTTGTTTTGTGAGATTAAGAGTCTCTTATGGTTTGTCTCCCTCCCGATCCCATCTTGTTTCATTTATTATTTTCCTACCCCCCAAACACCCTATGTTGCATCTTCACTTCCTCCTATCAGGGAGATCACATGATAGTTGTCTTTCTCCGATTGACTTATTTCACTAAGCATAATACCCTCTTTCTCACATCTTCTTGATGGAATAGGAGCCAGGTTCAAAAAGGATGAAATCTTACCATCTGCAAGGATGTGGATGGGTCTAGAGTGGATTTAGCTAAGCAAAATCAGGAAGAAAAGACCAATAGCCTATAACTTGACTTCTATGGAATTTCAGAAAGAAAACAATGAACATAGTGAGGGGAGAAAGGCCAATGAGGACACAGAGTCTAACCTAGTGCTCAAACCGAGGGTTTCTAGAGGGCAGGAGTGTGGGGGGAAGGGTTAAATGGGTGACAGCTATTAGGGAGAGTACTTGCTGTGATGAGCTCTGGGTGTTCTATGCAGGTGAGGAACACAAAATCCTACCTCTGAAGGAGAGGAATGAACAGTGCATGAAAACGAATTGGAATTGAAGTCAATGAAGAAAAGAAGACCATGTTCTACTTCATGAAGAGTGAGTTAAAGATGGAATGATTTTTGCTCTCCTGTTCTGTAGATGATCATTTTGAAACACTCGGTGGCAGGATACACTAGTTTCCTATTGCATAAGGAGCCCTCAGAAAGCTGCCATGAAAGATTCAGATCTCAGAGCATGTTCATATTCCATTGATATGTTACTTTCAGTTTGCTCGGGTACAAAGGTAAGTGGAGAGAAATATGGCAGAAGAGGAAAGGAGGTATTAAGCATTCAGGAGGTCGCCTTCCCCCTTTCTCATGAATACCTTTGCCAGTGTAAATTGAGAAGGAGGAGGGGATCCTAGAGCTTTGCCACAGACAGGAGGGTTCTAGGTCTGCCTAAAGCTGGCAGGAGTCCCTGAAGACAGCTGAGATAATGGCATGGCAGGCCCGAACTGCTGATGCTGAGGTGAGTTCCCCAAGGAGCTGAGTTGAAGATGGGGGTCAGGTGGTGTATCAAGCTCTGGGTTTGTAGCCGGGTGGCTGTAGAACGTGGGGGAGTCCTCATGGGGACATGCAGGTTTCTCTGGCTCTGAGGGTTCTGCAGAGATCCAAACAGACTAGTTTCCTGCTGGGTGGCAGGTGGAGTCCTACAGTGTGGCTCCAAGGTTCCCAATCTAGAGGGCTTGGGGGACAGGCCCCTGTGGAAGGAAGCCTGAAAACGCAAGATAGGGTTAGGGTAATGGCCTTGGGGCATGGCAGGCCTGATCTGCCGACACTGAGGTTGGATACCCTTGGGATTGTGTTGAGGGAATGCCTCCTGCAATGCACAAGAATCAGGGTTTCTGGCCAGAGGGACGGCTGATGGTGGGGGTGGCTTTAGAGGGGCAAGCTGGTTTCTCCCTCTCTGAGGGAACTGTGGAGCTCCAAATGGCATGGCTTCCCCCTGTATGACGGTCAGGTTTCTGACTTGTTACAGAGGGGTCCTGAATCTGGGGAGTTTGGGGGCCAGGCTTCTTGGGATGGAAGCCTGAAATCAGAAACTAGAGTTATGGTAAGGGCCTAGGGGCATGGCATGCTCAATCTGCTGGTGCTAAGGCGGGCTCCCCGGTGGGCTGACTTCAGGATGGTTGTCAGGCAACATATCAGACTCTGAGTTTGTGTCCAGGGATGCCACAGATGCTGGGGGAGACCTCAGGGTTGCATGCAGGTTTCTCCCACCCTGAGGGTTCTGCAGAGCTCCAAATGGCATGGTTTCCTCCCGTGTGGTGGGCACGGTTCTGGGGTGTCACTGAGGCATCCTTAATCTATACCGGCATGAGTCTCAGAGGTGCCCAATCTGGTGGGCTTGGGGGACAGGCCTCTGGACATGAAAGCCTGTATACCCCACCTAGGGTTAGGGTTATGACCTAAGGGCATGGTAGGCCCAGTGTGCTGGCGCTGATGCGGTCTCCCCTCAGGGCTGAATGAGGACATGCATCCGGCAGCACAGCTGAATCCGGTTTTATGGTCTTGGTGTCCTCTCATGGTTGGGGTGGCTTTAGGGGGGCTTGCGTGTTTCTCCCCGTCTGAGGGTTCGGTGCAGCTCCAAACCACAAGGTTTCCTCCAACATCATGCATGGAGTCCTGTGGTGTCACTCAGTAGTCCTTAACCTGGGGGACGTGGGGGCCAGACCTCTTTGGATGGAAGCCTGAAGACGCAAACTAACCTTATGACCCATATGGTAAGGGCCTAGGGACATGTCTGGCCTGATCCGCTGGTGCTGAGGTGGGCTCCCCAGTGTGCTGAGTTGAGGGTGGTCGTCAGGTGGCAGTTCGGATTCTGGGTTTGAGTCCAGGTCAGCACAGATGCTGGGGGTCGCCTCGGGGGGCATGCAGGTTTCCTTGCTCTGAGGATTCTGTGCAGCTCCAAATGCACCATTTCACCCTAGGAGGCTGAGAGCATGCTGGCATGAGTCTCAGGCATCCCCAATCTGGGGGGTTTGGGGGCCAGGCCTTTGGGTATGGAAGCCTGCATACCCCACCTAGGGTTAGGGTTAGGGCTTAGGGACATGGGAGGCCTGATTTGAGAACGCTGAGGCAGGCTCCGCTTCAGCGTGAGTTTTGGACATTCATTTGGTGACCCTGTAGAATCAGGGTTTGTCGCTGGGGCGGGCGGTGCCTATGTTAGGGGTGGCTTTTGGAGAACATGCAGGTTTCCCCCCCTCTGAGGGTTCAGCATAACTCCAAATGGCATGGTTTCCATCCATGTGGAGGGCAGATTCCTGGGGTGTCACTCATGGGTCCTTAATCTGGGGGGGGGGGCTTGGGGGCCAGGCTCCTCGGAATGGAAGCCTGCAAAACCAAACTAGAGTTAGGGTTAGGGCCTTGGGTCATTGCAGGCCATTTCTGCCAGCTCTGAGGCGGGCTGCCCTCAGGGCTGAATTGGGGGCATATGTCTGGCGGCAGAGATATCTGGCTTTATGGCCAGGGGTTCACCAATGGTCAGGGTAGCTTTATGTGGGCATGCAGTCCCCCCCGCCCCAAGGGTTTGGCACAGCCGCTATGGGCACAAATTCCTACCACGTTGTGTGTGGAGTCCTGGGGTGTTACTCAGAGGTCCTTTATCTGGGGGGCTTGCGGACAGGACCCTTGGAATGGAC
>NW_019154772.1:10042-11664 GCF_002288905.1 Enhydra lutris kenyoni | reverse complement strand
TTAGTAGTGATAAAGTAATATCATAATGATAAAGAGACCAATTAATCAGGAAGAAATAATCTTAGGTTTATGTACTAATATCAGCTTCCAAATACACAAGTTAATAAGTTAATACAATTCTGATCTATTGAAATAATTCTCAAGTTTTCCCAGCACCATTTATTGAAGAGACCGTCTTTTTTCCACTGTATATTCTTTCCTGTTTTGTTGAAGATTATTTGACCATAGAGTTGAGGGTCCATATCTGGGCTCTCTACTCTCTTCCACTGGTCTATGTGTCTGTTTTTATGCCAGTACCATGCTGTCTTGGTGATCACAGCTTTGTAGTAAAGCTTGAAATCAGGTAACGTGATGCCCCCAATTTTATTTTTGTTTTTCAACATTTCCTTAGCAATTCGGGGTCTCTTCTGATTCCATACAAATTTTTGGATTATTTGCTCCAGCTCTTTGAAAAATACCGGTGGAATTTTGATCGGAATGGCATTATGAGTATAGATTGCTCCAGGCAGTATAGACATTTTAACAATGTTTATTCTTCCGATCCAAGAGCATGGAATGGTCTTCCATCTTTTTGTGTCTTCTTCAATTTCTTTCATGAGTGTTCTGTAGTTCCTCGAGTACAGATCCTTTACCTCTTTGGTTAGGTTTATTCCCAGGTATCTTATGGTTCTTGGTGCTATAGTAAATGGAATCGATTCTCTAATTTCACTTTCTGTATTTTCATTGTTAGTGTATAAGAAAGCCACTGATTTCTGTACGTTGATTTTGTATCCTGCCATGTTACTGAATTGCTGTGTGAGTTCTAGTAGTTTGGGGGTGGAGTCTTTTGGGTTTTCCATATAAAGAATCATGTCATCTGCAAAGAGAGAGAGTTGACTTCTTCATTGCCAATTTGGATACCTTTTATTTCTCTTTGTTGTCTGATTGCTGTTGCTAGGACTTCTAATACTATGTTGACCAAGAGTGGTGAGAGTGGGGCATCCTTGTCGTGTTCCTGATCTCAATGGGAAGGCTGCAAGCTTTTTCCCATTGAGGATGATATTTGCTGTGGGTCTTTCATAGATAGATTTTATGAAGTTTAGGAATGTTCCCTCTATCCCTATACTTTGAAGCATTTTAATCAGGAACAGATGCTGGATTTTGTCAAATGCTTTTTCTGCATCAATTGAGAGGACCATGTGGTTCTTCTCTCTTCTCATATTAATTTAAAATTTCCTCTGCATCTTTTTGTGGGTTGATAGCTCATTTCTTTTTTGTTGTTGAATAATATACCATTGTTTGGATATGCTCAGTTTGTTTATCCACTCACCAACTGAAAAGCGGGATTGCCAGATCATATGATAACAGTATGTTTAGTTTTGTAAGAAATTGTGATTATTATGTATTAGATTGAAATCTAATCTTGCTATTTGTTTTTTATTTTTTCCATCTTTGTTCTCTTTTCCCTTTTTCTGCTTTCTTTTGAATCAATTGAGCATTTTAATGATTCCACTTTTTTCTCTTTTGCGGGCATGTTAGTTATTTTGTTATTTTAGTTGCTTTGGGTTAATAGTATCCCTCATTCACCTATCTCACGTATTACTTTTGAGGGATATTATACCACTTTACAAATTGTTTAAGAA
>NW_019154772.1:0-9886 GCF_002288905.1 Enhydra lutris kenyoni | reverse complement strand
TTCTGGTATTCTCCATTTTTCTGTTTGTAGATTTCTGTATTTCCATCTACCACCATTTTCTTTTTGTCTAAAAGGCTTCCTTTTACATATTTTATAGTCTGCTGACAGTTAATTTTTCCAGTTTTTATATATCTGAGAAAATCTTTATTTCATCTTCATTTGTGAAAGATACATTCACTGGATATACAATGATAGGTTGACAGGTTTTTCCCTTAATATTTTTTCTTTTAGTCCTCTGTTGTTTCCCTAGTACATTATTTCTGCTGTAAAGTTTGTTATTATTTTCATCTTTTTATCTCTTTTCCTCTCTACACAATGTACTTTTTCCTCTTGCTTCTTTTAAGATATTCTCTTTATCACTGGTTTTGAGTAATTTAATTATGATATGCTTTGGTATACTTCATGTTTCTTGTGCTTGAGTTCACTGAGCTTCTTGGATATGTGGGTTTGTAGGTTACATCAAATCTGGAAAAGTTTTAGACATTATTTCTTCAAATATTTTTTCCATCTCTCTTTTTCTTTAGAGGATTGTGTGTGTGTGTGAGTGTGTGTGTGTGTGTGTACTGAGTTTTCCTATGTATTATATACCTTGTTGGGTGGCTAGGTATTTTTGAATTATTGTAAGTGTTCTTGAACTTTGTTAAATTACTTGGAAACAGTTTGATCCTACTGAGACAAAAGTTTTTGGGCTAATCCTTCCAGTAAATTATGATTAAATTTTTCCATCTGGTTTGTGAAAATAGGCACCTTTTCTGGCCTTGTATAAGCAGCAGTTACTGCTTCCTCCAATCCTTTTATCTGGTTTTGCCCCCAGCCTTAGGTGGTTTTCTGACTTGCATTAACTGCTAAATCTTCTGCTGAATACTTCAGGGGGATCTTGTGCAAATCTGCTGGGATCTCTCTATATTCACCTCTCTTTCCCCAATACTCTATCCTATGAACGTTAGTCACCTTGGTCTCCCTGGACATTCAGATTCAGGAAGTCTGCCTGGCTTCTTCTCTTTGCCATGTGCTGGAAACTCTTTCAAAGCAGCAAGCTGGGACAAGAAGGGCTTACCTTGTGTGTTTTTCATATCTTGAGGATCACAGTCCTTCATTATTTAACATTTAATATCGTGAAAATTGGTGTTTATTTATTTTGCCTCTACTTTTTATTCAGTTGGGAGGATAAATCTGGTCCCTGTTACTCTATCATGTTTGGAAGCAGAAATCAATGTGTAAGTATTAACTAAATAGTAGAGTAGTATCTAGGCTCATTTTCCTCAGTTGAGGACAAAAAATGATTGTTAATAACAAAGGCTTACAGTGTAATTCCACAAGTTGCTGGATTTGTTGTAAACTTTTAGCATTAGAAAGATATACAAAAACTATGGCCTAAAAGGATATAATGCCTGGGAATAGTCTATGATAGAAAGCATTAGAATAAAAGATTATACTGACCATGAGCCAATCAATTTTCAGCTTAGGGATTAACTATTCTAGAGACTTTGTACAGGCCCAATATTTGCCATAATAAAAAGTTTAAAAAATTATCCAATCCAACTCTTTGATTTTACAGATAGGAAAACCTGTTAAAAGAGGGTATGTGGCTGTGTTGGGGCTGGCGTGATGATGATGATGATTATGGTGATGATGATGATGATGATGATGATGATGATGATTACTACACTCAGAAAAGTACTTTCTCTTTTCATCCTGCACAAAACAAAGAAATAAAAGAAGCAATGATTGTTTGCAGAAAGGTGAGTAGGTCTGATTTATTATGATGGAAATTTGTAGTTGTTGCAAATAAAGCTGAAAAATGATGATGATGATAATTATAGCAACTTACTACTTTCTATGCACTGTTATAAGTAGTTTGCATGAGCTATCTCATTAAATTCTCACAACTTCCATACATAAAAAATAGTCTGCAATTTATATTTTTCCACATTTGACATTTCTGAAGTCAGAAATGACTGTTGAAATAGTATAGTTATATCAATCTGGATAGTTAAGTATTTTAAGAGAGGGTATACCTTTGTTTCAGCCAGTCATTTGGTGGCATAATCAAACCAGTCCACTATAAACTATCTGTTTAAGTTCTTTTGTCCCACACAGGTAATATAAATTCAGACTTCAAATTTCCATGACTACCGATTTCATACAATTCTCAGGGTAGCTTTTTAACCCCCTACATCTAGTCTCAAATTGAGATACAAGTAGTACCTAGATTAAGACAAGATGGTGGGCCTGCAATGAAGAGTCATTTTCCCCCCAATATACCTGATTAGCATCTTGGTTCTCTATGGCAGTAGCAATAGTAAAATAGGCCATATTAAACAGAACTAACTTGAAACTTTTATTTCCAATTCCAAGTGGAGCTTTATATATGTGTTTTCCATAAATTTATGTATTCTTCTCTTCCAAATGACTATAAATGCAAAGTAGAGCTTGATTTGACACTTTCAACAATGGATAGATCATCCACATAGAAAATCAATATGGAAACATTATACTTATACTATAATTATATTAACTATAAATGGTCTAATCACCCCATTAATAGGCAGAGATGGTCAGATTGGACAGAAAGCACAATATGCTGTCCACAAGAAAAATCACCTAAGAAATATCAGGACAAACAGAGTAAAAGCAAAAGAATGGAGAAAAGGGCATGCTAGCACAAATCAAAAGGAAGCAAGTTCCATTAATGTCAGACAAAATACATTTCAGAGCAGAAATCTTAGTAGTGATAAAGTAATATCATAATGATAAAGAGACCAATTAATCNNGAAGAAATAATCTTAGGTTTATGTACTAATATCAGCTTCCAAATACATAGGTTAATTAATTAATACAATTCTGTTCTATTGAAATAATTCTCAAGTTTTTATATTCATTATAATTTGCATTTTTCTTTTTAATTTTTAACTAATAAACTTTATTTTGGAGGATAGTTTTATATTTACAAGAAATATTGAGTAGAAAGTACAGAGTAACCCCCCACCCGACCTTTTTCATTAGTGGGGTACATTTGTTACAATTAATTGAGCCACTGTTGATACATTATTAACTAAAGCCCATAGTTTGTATTAGGATACACTCTTTGTATTGTACATTCTCTGGAGTGTGTGTGCACATGTGTGTGTGTGTGTGTGATTTTTCTTCAATTGAGTTTTGACAAATGTATCCACATGTATCATGCTAAATAGTTTCACTACTTAAAAAAATTTTTTTAATTCCTTCAGTAGGAGGCCTGCTTCTCCCTCTCCCACTCACCCTTCTTGTGTTCTCTCTCTGTCAAATAAATAAATAAAATATTTTAAAATCTACTTTTTAAAATTCCTCTGTTCTATCTATTCATCCTGTCTCTCCTACCCCTGGTAACCACTGATCCTTTTATTGTCTTTACAGTCTTGCCTTTTCCAAAATGTCATATAATTGGAATTGTACTGTATGTATTTTTTTAGAATGGCTTCTTCCACTAGATAATGTACATTTAAAATTTCCTCTGCATCTTTTTGTGGGTTGATAGCTCATTTCTTTTTTGTTGTTGAATAATATACCATTGTTTGGATATGCTCAGTTTGTTTATCCACTCACCAACTGAAAAGCGGGATTGCCAGATCATATGATAACAGTATATTTAGTTTTGTAAGAAACTGTCCAACTGTCTTCCATTTTACATTCCCACCAGTGGTAAATGAGAGCTTCTGTTTCTCCACATCCTGACCAGTATTTGGTGTTGTTGGCATTTTTGATTTTAATCATTCTAATAGGTGTGTAGTAGTATCTCATTCTTATTTTAATTGCTTTTTAGTTTTAATAGATAATTCTAATATATTATTTAATATTTTGAGGTTTTGAACATATACGTCAATTTACATTTTTGATAAAAGTAAATTCAAAGTAAAATTTGAATATCATTATGATACTATATAATATGAGGTTATGTTTGCCAAGATAGGATGAGGAACAGATTTTGTTTAACAGTTTAACTTCATTTATAATCTTAAGATATATTGATATATGGAATGGTGGCATCTTTTTGAAAATCACTGAGAAGTTGTAGACAGTCTCAATAAAAATGTGTACCTATAGAAATATAGACAAAATCCCATGTGTCTTTCAGGGATTCAAAGAATTCCTAAGACTCATCCAGGTTCAGCATAGGGCAGCAGCCCCTGCTCTGAATTCTTGACAATTACTACTCATTTAGTTTCCTGAAAGCACAGTCCGAAGATTGTCATCCTCTTACATCTTCTTTCTTTTTTTTTTTTATTAAATTTAATTTTTTTTCAGTGTTCCAAGATTCATTGTTTAAGCACCACACCCGGCGCTCCATGCAATATGTGCCCTCCTTAATACGCACCTCCAGGCTCACGCTACCCTTCACCTCCCTCCCCTCAAAACCCTCAGTTTGTTTCTCAGAGTCCACAGTCTCTCATGGTTACATCTTCTTTCATACTCCTTCAGAGGTGTCCAATTCCTTAAGCAGTAGTTTCTTCAGCCTGCTATTTAAAACATTCAGCACTTTTTTCCTTTTGCTGAAGCACCAGAGGCCAAAATGAAGTTGAATACCTTTGCGACTTCTGACCACAGCAAGAACCATAAAAAGCATTTTGATGTACCTTCCCACATTTGCAGGAAGATTGTGTCTTCCTCTCTTTCCAAAGAACTGAGACAGAAATACAATGTTTGATCCATGCCCATCCAAGAGGATGATGATGTACAGGTTGTGAAAGAACACTGCAAAGGTCAGCAAATTGGCAAAGTCATCCGGGTTTACAGGAAGAATCTGTTATCTACATTGAGCAAGTACAGCAAGAGAAGGCAAATGGCACAACTGTCCATGTGGCCATTCACCGTAGTGAGGTGGTTACCACTAGACTAAAAGTGGACAATGGCCATGTAAAGATCCTTGAACATAAACCCAAATCTCACCAAATAGGAAAGGAAAAGGGCAAATATACGAAGAAACAATTGAAAAGATGCAGGAATAAAGTAATCTTATAAACGAGCTTAAATAAAAACTATTAGGATGAGGGGTGCTTGGGTAGCTCAGTTGGTTAAGTATCTGCCTTCAGCTCAGATCATGATCCCAGGGTCCTGGGATCCAGCCATACATCAGGCTCCCTGCTTAGCAGGGAGGCTCCTTCTCCTTCTCTCTCTCCCCACCCTTCCCTTGTGCTCTCACTTGCCATCTCTCTCTAAAATAAATAAATAAAATCTTAAAAAAAACAACAACAACTATTAAGATGAAAAAAAATTCAACAAACTAACCTCAAGTTAACCTGATCAGACTTCTCCCTGCATTACCTTCATTCATGTAGCCCAAGCCACTGCCAATGGGTGCAACTTGCTGGTCTCTGAATGTATCTCTAGGCATTCCAATGTCTCCAAATTTATATAAAATTTCCACCTGAAATTCCCTTTTTAAAAATCTCTGCCTACTGAAATTCTATCAGTCAAGGCTTCCTGATGGAAACTTTTCTTCCTACCATTCTAAAAGAGTCTCTTCTTTTTACAACTTCTCAGAACACATTTATATACTCATTCTTTCATTCCTCCTTCCTGCCATCATTCATTCTATCAACCATACAATAAACCTTGTTGAGCATTCATAGTACTGGCCACTCTTCTGTTACAGATGGCTCCTGCTCTGGCAGGAGATTTCAGGTGACCAGGAATGCATCTAAGGGACCCAATGAAGGCTTAGGCTGGAGGACAATACAATGCAGAGATTAAGAGTAAGACCATCTGGGCTCAGAGGCTGGCTCTGCCCATAGTGGCTGGGTGACCTGGGCCAAGTTACCTCACCTCTGTCTCCATGCTTTGTTATCTGAAAGTCAAGATAAATAGGGCACCTATGTCACAAGGTCTATATGAGGATTAGTGAGTTTATTCTATAAAGATCTGAGAATGCTTGGCATGTAAGTAAGAACTCAATAAATACTATTAATATTATCATTATGTATAGAAGGAAAATGGTGGGTAAGAGTAGACTTCCCTGAAAATATGTCTGAGAAAACCCTCCACGCTACTCTGTATTCTCCAGTGCTTGTTGAAGAAGACTAAATAGACAAACACAAGCTTTTGGCAGAGTTTCTTTTTTGAGCTGATTTTGAACTGGCCATTTGTGTTTCAGATGCATTTGATGACTTCTGTCTCTATAGTCAATTTATGGTCTCTTGACCTAAAGAGTGGCTTTCAAAGGTCACTGCTACCCCTTGAGTTGGTTTTGTTTGTTTGTATATTGATTTTTAACTACTGTAGACCTGGTAAGTTTGCAAAGAGGTTTTAAATTTTTAAAAAGATTTTTCCATAAGGCTGTACTTACACTTCTTCCTCACAAGGCAGGGCCTTCGTAAGAATGAAGTCAAAAGATTGATTTTTAGTATGACAGTTCACAGAAAAATATAGGTTACAGAGTCAGCAAGCAGGTAAATGGCGTTTTATTATTTTTTTAAAAGATTTTATTTATGGGGCGCCTGGGTGGCTCAGTAGGTTAAGCCTCTGCCTTCAGCTCAGGTCATGATCTCAGGGTCCTGGGATCGAGCCCCGCGTCGGGCTCTCTGCTCAGCACTGAGCCTGCTTCCTCCTCTCTCTGCCTGCCTCTCTGCCTACTTGTGATCTCTCTCTCTCTCTCTGTCAANGGGATCGAGCCCCGCGTCGGGCTCTCTGCTCAGCACTGAGCCTGCTTCCTCCTCTCTCTGCCTGCCTCTCTGCCTACTTGTGATCTCTCTCTCTCTCTCTGTCAAATAAATAAAATCTTTAAAAAAAAAAAAAAAAAAGATTTTATTTATTTATTTGACAGAGAGAGACTATGAGTAGGCAGAGAGGCAGGCAGAGAGAGAGTTGGGGAAGCAGGCTCCCTGCTGAGCAGAGAGCCTGACGTGGGGCTTGATTCCGGGACCCTGAGATCATGACCTGAGCTGAAGGCAGAGGCTTAACCCACTGAGCCACCCAGGTGCCCCTAAATGGTCTTTTAATATATTAGAAAGTATTTTATTGAAATTAGAGTGTTTGGAAGCAAGTGACCTGCTTTCAATTTATGGAGTGTTAGCTTTTCTGGCTGGGTAGAGTGAGCAAGTTATTTAAACTTCCTGTGTTTCATCTGCATTCTGGGGATAATACCTCTATTCAGGGGTAAATAAGATGGTGTACGTGGAAGTGCCTGAAGAATAGACAGGAGGAAAGAAAAAAGGGAGGGAGGAAGAATGGGTCAGCCCTGAATGTAATCCAAAGAAATAGCCAGAGATTTACACTTGACTTTTTAAACTTATACTTAAAGTGAGAGTGCACAAGAGGAATATTTTGTTATGGCATTAACTTTATGAGTGCAAATCCACCAACTTCTTGAACTAAGTTCATCAAGGGCTTTGACTTTGTTGAGCTGCTCGCTTTCTTACGTTATTACTTGAATGACATATCAGCCCATTATTTGCGTTCACCTTTCAAATAGTTGAATTGCATTTCAGTGCCTGACCGTGAGTTATTGTGACTCAGAACACTTAAAGAAGTTTGACTACATGTGGAAAATTTATGAGTAGCAGAGTGAGAACATGGCAGATTTCCGTAAATCATTTTTATTGAGAGTTGAGTCACTCGTTGCTATGAAAATAATTTATAGGGCAATGTTCCATTTGAGAAAAAATGAAAATTAATGGCATTTGTCAGGATGATGATGAATATGTTTCAACACCAGTGGAAAAGAACAAGTTTCACAAACAAAAAAAAAATGCAAACTCTACACCAGATTATTTATCATCATAACTATTTCAGGCTCTTTGGTAAATGTTAGGAAGTTTGGCTGAATTAGATATCATTCACTGAGCTAGCTGTTCTCTGTATATATCCCAGACCCATTTTGTGCCATTCTATCTGCTGCCCTGAGTCCCAGGAGGCTTTAGGATGGGTCTCCCAGGAGACCCAAATACCTGGGTTAGGGTATTTCTTTTTGTGGGGGGGTGTTTTTAAATTTTTATTTATTTACTTTAAAGAGAGACAGAGAGGGGAGTGCATGTGAGCAGGAGGAAGGGCAGAGAGAGATGGAATCTCAAGCAGATTCCAAGCTGAGCATATAGCCAGACAGTGGGCTCCATCTCACAACCCTGAGATCAAGAGTTGGAGGCTTAACAGACTGAGCCACCCAGGAAACCCTTCTTCTTCTGTTCTTCTCTAGGTGATGGTGAGGTTCTGGCTGGAACTGCTCCTGATCAGCACAGCTCCAGTGGAGTTCAGCCTACTGGAGCTATGGAGAAGGGAAGTCTTCCTGCCAATGCTGCTCTAGAGACCTCAGTTTTCCTTCATTTAGGTAAATTTAACAGATTCTCATCAAAATCTCACCTAAAAAGAACTTCTTTTCTCTTGGGGCCAAGCCAGGTATATTCTCCAGTAAGCAAAGTTTATGAAACTTCTGGGGGATGGATCCCACAATAAACTAGATCTCAAACAACCAAACAAGTGCACTCCCTTTCCCAGATGTTTTTCAGGTATCCTTATCGTTATCTTCACTTTATTACATTGTTCTAAAGTAAACCAAAACATCACGTGAGGTAGTGAGGCTAAGTTATACTTTCCAGAATTCCCCTGCCTGTCTGTTTCTGCATGGGAAGGGCCACAGGACAGAGTCTTACATGAGATTTTGGGGAAATTTTTATAGCTCACGCCTGTAGTTGTTTATCTGCTGATGACCGCATTGGTGTGAGGTAGCAGCCTGGATTCTGACTGTTCCACCTCCCCCAGGATCCTCCTTTATCTTGTCTGACTCCTAGGCCAGGTGTGTGTGTGATTAGCTCCATCCTGAGGAGCCTTAGGCTCTGCAGGACACTCACACCATCAAGGCCTGGGGCAATGAGAACTGACAAGGGTTTCAGTCTGTCCTTGTAAGCTCCAGCTTGTTCTTGCTCTTCCCCACTTTACATCTATGTTGCTTTCCTGTCCACCTGCGCTCTGGTCTTCAAATTCAGGTGTCAGCCTTACAGAGTCTGCTTATCCAGCTATGTAAGGACACCCCCATGTGTGGGGTGTGTGTGTGTGTATACAGATAAATAGATATATGACATTAAGATATTAATCATTCCTTTTGTACCTTCCCTTCCAGCACTATAAAGCCTGTATTTAACGTACCTTTAAAAACTTTTCTCTGTATCACTAACTTCAAACAGGTTGATGTGCCCTCTTTTTTTGTTTTTGTTTTTTTAATTCTTTGGGACAGGACTAAGCTAGTGCTTATATAAGAACCAAAAGCATGATCCACAGAAGAAGAAATCAATAATTTACCAAAATTAAAAAAACTTTTGCGTTGTGAAAGACCTTGTAAAGAGAACGCAGGATTTGCAATCCACAGATCTGACAAAGGTGCTCAAGAGGAAGACTGCTCGGAATTCTCTCACTCCTTCTCCCTCTGCCCCCTCCTCCTCCTGTGCTTGTGAGCTGGCTCTCTCAAACAAACAAACAAACAAAATGAGGATTTAACATAAGGATTTGGGAGGACACAAACATTCAGTCTATAGCACTATATTCATCAGAAAGGAGAAAAGATAAAGAGGAAACCTCTTCCTCTGATAGAAGTCCACAGAAGTTGCATGGTTTCCTCTTCATCCATTGACCAGACCTAAGACACATGGCCCCATCCAACTGCAAGGAAGGCAAGGATTGATTTTTATTCAAAGGAAGATGGGGAAAATGGATATTGGAAGACAAAAAACTGTCCTTGTCACAGGTACCTAACATTTCAAGGCTCTCCCAATTGTGACCTCTTCCACCTGTGTTGGAATCCCCCTCACTTGTCTACTGCCTGCACTTTCAAGTCTCCTAGGTCACTGTCATGAGTCATGAATTCAAAGCACAGGTTTAAAGATTTTTTATTTATTTATTTGTCAGAGAGAGAGAGAGAGGG
>NW_019154771.1:0-11670 GCF_002288905.1 Enhydra lutris kenyoni | reverse complement strand
ATCTTTGGCAGATATTGACCAAATTAGAATGGTATATATAGGATATATGTTAATATATTTGCTTATGTGCTTTACTCAAAATTTTAATGGGAAACCCAAGAAGGCCACTCACAGGTACAGGTAATTGTACTTCAAGGCACCCAATACTAAGGTTCCTGGAGAATTGGTGAGATTCTAGTTGGGATGCCATGCTGGGAGCAGGGGAGCAAAAAGAACCAAAAGCAAAAACTACCATGGCAAATAAATGCTCTGAGTTCTTGGCTATTTTTGTTCACCATGAAGATGCCACTCACTCGATTCCTACTAAGCAGTATTTTCTGGCTTGAGTATCAGGCAGGACTGAATCACTGATTGACGTTTCATGACGTGGGCAAGACGTGTGTCAAATGCTCAGACTTGGAAGCTATTTGTTACTAGCAGTATCACTTAGGGCCTCTGGAGGCAGATGGCAGACAGGACAAGATTGGTGAGGACCCTCTCTCTAAAGGATGTATCACTAGGGAGTGGGAGGAGGTGGAGACAACTTTATGCTGTGATGCAGGATGACGTGTGGGCCAAGAGAAAGGAAAGACAAAGGGCTTTGTAAGGAGCACCTTGAACTTATGCAGTTGCAAGGAAACCCTGGTCAGGCTGATGGGTGTTTTGAGCAAGTAAATTCTTAAAAGTCACAAAACACGTGACACCTGGCATATAATCCACACCCAATCAGTATGGATGAAACTCTAAACAAGCCACTGGTTGAGCATAGCTCTTTTAATGAAACCAATATATTTCCTAGCTATCAGCACATATTTGTTATGAAAGATTAGGCTGTATGTAATTTGAAATGGAGAAACAGAAAGCAAAAATGGCAGTTTGTTGCGTTGTATGCACTTTAGTGCATTGTATGGAGAACTCTGGCTCTTGTCCCTCTTGACTTTTGCTCAAGGTACAAACACATCACTGGCCTCTGTTCCTCTCACTTCAGCATCTCCGTGGCTGTGTCTGTGCTGGATACATAATTCAGCATATTCTCTCATTTATATTCTGGAAACATACACTCTTATTTATGGTGAGCTATGCAAAACTTACTGTGGATTTTACTGAGGAGATGAATGCAATTGTACATATCACATATCCCACAATTAAAAAAAAAAAAAACAACTTAAAAATCCCCATGACAATTTGTTTTCTCCCACAAGTACAGTATCATCCCTGATCAGAGAGCTATCTATATTTTCTTCCCCTACTTCCTCCACCAATATCTGGCCTCTTCTTAATAGATATCACTCAGATATTTATTTTGTTACACACACTGATTTGGTTGGTTCTTCCTGAGCTGACATCCCATCATCAGTATGTCCAAACCCATCTTGATGAACTAAATGCCTGTGTTCATAATCTCTGCCCTCTTTTGAAGACAAGCGCCTGTTACATGAGTGTGGCCCTCATGGCTCTACACTACTCTAAACCATTTTTTTCTCAAATATACATAAAGCTCTCTCCCAGGGGACTATCAAAAGATAAAATTTCCACATCTTATAAAAAAAATCCCCTTTTGCATTATAATGTTCATGATATTTTCACTCCCTTTTCCACATAAAATATACTGTGGATATTACTTCAAGTCAGTTAATGGATAATGATGGATGATCTCTCTTTGTGTCAGTGCTACATAATGGTTTGATTTCTTCTTTGCTGATTTGGATGACTTTAATTTCTTTTTGTTGTCTGATTGCTGATGGTAGGACTTCTAGGACTATGTTGAATAACAGTGATAACAGTGGTGATAATGGACATCCTTGCCATGTTCCTGACCTTAGCGGAAAAGCTCTCAGTTTTCCTCCATTGAGAGTGATTTTCACTGTGGGTTTTTCATAGATGGCTTTGATGATATTGAGGTAGGTACCTTCTACCATTACCCACACTTTGAAGAGTTTTGACCAAGAAAAGATGTTGTACGTTATCAGATGCTTTTTCAGCATCTATTGAAAGTATCATGTGGTTCATGTTATTTCCTTTATTTATGTATTGTAACACATTGATTGATTTGTGGATGTTGAACCATCCTGGCAGCCCTGGAATAAATCCCACTTGGTCGTGGTGACTAATCCTTTTAATGTACTCTTGGATCCTACTGGCTAGTATTTTGTTGAGAATTTTCACATCTGTGTTCTTCAAGGATATTGGTCTGTAATTCTGTTTTTTGATGGGGTCTTTGTCTGGTTTTGGGATCAAGGTCATGCTGGCCTCATAAAATGGGTTTGGAAGTTGTCCTTCCATTTTTTTTGGGGGGGGAATTTTCATGAGAATAGGTATTAATTCTTCTTTAAATGTTTGGTAGAATTTCCCTGGGAAGCCATCTGGCCCTGGACTCTTGTTTGTTGGGAGATTTTTGATGACTACTTCAATCTCCTTACTGGTTATGGGTCTGTTCAGGTTTTTTATTTCTTCCTGGTTCAGTTGTTGTAGGCTATACATCCCTAGGAATGCGTACATTTCTTCCAGAAACATATATTTGCTTCCAGGACGTATATTTGCTCATAATATGTTCTTATAATTGTTTGCGTTTCTTTGGTGTTGCTTGTGATCTCTCCTCTTTCATTGATGATTTTATTTATTTGGGTCCTTTCTCTTTCTTTTTGATAAGTCTGGCCAGGGATTTATCAATCACATTAATTCTTTCAAAGAACTAGCTCTTAGTTTTGTTGATTCCTTCTACTGTTTTTTGTTTGTTTGTTTGTTTTTAAAGATTTTATTTATTTGTCAGAGAGAGAGGGAGAGAGCACAGGCAGACAGAATGGCAGACAGAGAAGCAGACTCCCTGCCGAGCAAAGAGCCTGATGCGGGACTCGATCCCACGACGCTGGGATCATGACCTGAGCTGAAGGCAGCTGCTTAACCAACTGAACCACCCAGGCGTCCCTGTTTGTTTTGTTTGTTTGTTTGTTTGTTTGTTTGTTTGTTTGTTTCTATTTCATTGATTTCTGCTCTGCTCTGTATTATTTCTCTTATCTGGCTGGGTTTAGGCTTTCTTTGCTACTCATTCTCCAGCTCCTTTAAATGTAGGGTTATGTTGTGTATTTGAGACCTTTCTTGTTTCTTGAAAAAAGCTTGAATCGCTATATACTTTCCTCTCAAGACTGTCTTTGTTGTGTCCCACAGATTTTGAATAATTGTGCTTTCATTATCATTTGTTTCCATGATTGTTTTCCATTCTTTAATTTCCTAGTTAACCCATTTATCCTTAAATAGGATGCTCTTTAGCCTGCATGTCTTTGGGTTCTTTACAACTTTCCTCTTGTTATTGAGTTCTAGCATCAGAGCACTGTGGTCTTAAAATATGCGGGGAATGATCCCAAATTTTTGGTACTGATTGAGACTTGATTTGTGACCCAGGATGTGATCTATTCTGGAGAATGTTCCATGTGCACTAGAGAAGAATGTGTATTCTGTTACTTTGGGATGGAATATTCTAAATATATCTGTGATGTCCATCTAGTCCAGTGTGTCATTTAAGGCCTTTATTTCCTTGTTGATCTTTTGCTTAGATGATCAGTCCATTTCCGAGAGGGGAGTATTAAAGTCCCCTACTATTATAGTATTATTGTTGATGTGTTTCTTTGATTGTGTTGTTAATTGGTTTATATAGTTGGCTGCCTCCATGTTAGGGGTATAGGTATTTAAAATTGTTAGATCTTCTTGTTGGACAGAACTGTTGAGTATGATATAGTGTCCTTCCTCATCTCTTCTTATAGTCTTTGGCTTAAAAGCTAAATGATCTGATATACGGATTGCCTCCCCAGCTTTCTTTTGATGTCTATTAGCATGGTAAGTTGTTTTCTACTCCCTCACTTTAAATCTGGAGGTGTTTGTTGGTCTAAAATGAGTTTCTTGTAGATCACATATTGATGGGTTTTGTTTTTGTATCCATTCTGATATCCTGTTTCTTTTGATTGGGGCATTTAGACCATTGACGTTCAGGGTAACTATTGAAAGGGTACATTCAGCGTAATATTGAAAGATATGAATTTAGTGCCATCGTATTGCCTGTAAGGTGACTGTTAGTGTATATTGTCTCTGTTCCTTTCTTCTCTACTACTTCTAGGCTCTCTCTTTGCTTAGAGGACCCATTTCAATATTTCCTGTAGGGCTGGTTTAGTGTTTACAAATTCTTTTAGTTTTTGTTTGTCCTAGAATCTTTTGTCTCTCCTTCTATTTTCAATAATAGCCTAGCTGGATATAGTATTCTTGGCTGCATGTTTTCCTCATTTAGTGCTGTGAATATACCATGCCAGTTCTTTCTGGTCTGCCATGCTCTGTGGGTAAATTTGCTGCTAAAATAATATTTATACCATTGTATGTTACAGACTTCTTGTCCCAAGCTGCTTTCAAGATTTTCTCTTTGTCACTAAGACTTGTAATTTCTACTACTAGATGACAGAGTGTGGTCCTATTTTTATTGACTTTGAGGGGGGTTCTCTGTGCCTCTTGGATTTGATGCTTGTTCCTTTTGCCATATTAAGGAAATTCTCTATAATAATTCTCTCCAATATACTTTCTGCCACCCCATCTCTTCTTCTTCTGGAATCCCAGTTATTCTATTTTTTTTTTCTCTTATGCTATCAATTATTTCTTGAATTCTTCCCTCATAGTCCAGGACTTGTTTGTTTCTCTTTTGCTCAGCTTCTTTATTCTCCATCACTTGTTCTTCTATACCACTAATTCTCTCTTCTGTCTCATTTATAATAGCAGTAAGAGCCTTCATTTTTTATTGCACCTCATTAATAGCCTTTTAAAATTTCAGCTTGGTTAGATTTTAGTTCTTTTATTTCTCCAGAAAGGGCTTTTATTTCTCCAGACAGTGTTTCCCAAATATTTTCTATGCCTTTTTCGAGCCGAGCTAGCACCTTGAGAATCTTCATTCTGAACTCTAGTCTGACATATTACCAATGTCTATATTGATTAGGTCCCTAGCCTTCAGTAATTCTTCTTCTCCCTTTTTTTTTTTTTTTTTGGTGAGTTTTTCAGCCTTGTCATTTTATCTAGCTAACACTATATGAATGAGAGAATAAAATACTAAAAGGGTGGCAACGACCCCATAAAAGCATGCTAACCAAATCAGAAGGGACCCAAAGTCAGTGGGAGAAGAAATGGGGTCAAAAAGTTTAAAAAATGTATATATATATATTCCCAAAGTTTTCATCATACAGTTTCTGACATTTAAAACTCTTTTTGGCTATGTATGATCTATAACCATTTTATTATCATTAGTCAACATTGTTTTAAATATTGCTTGATTTGATAACGAAAATGGTAATTCTTTTTTACTAGTTTCCATTTCTTAACTAGTAAGGTTGAATTTTTTTCATGTTTGTTATTGATCTCTTGAATTTCCTTTTTCAGTTTGCAGGTCTCTGACCTTGAGTCACATATTGATTCCATCTGAACCTTGGTTTCCTTTTCTATAAAACCGAGCCGATAATAAGAACTATGCAAATAATTTGAGACCTACATTAGACAATAAGTGTAAAGTATTTAGACAGTATCAGAGGCCACAATTCAGAATATCACATATCATGNTATTTAGACAGTATCAGAGGCCACAATTCAGAATATCACATATCATGGCTCTCTTGCCCTCCTTGGAGCGTGTATTACCTAGTATATTGAAAATTAATGATCTTTATCTGATTACATTAACTATAATATGCTGCTTATTTTTAATATTTTTTATTCAATATTTGTTTAATAATAAGCAATTGTTAGGATCTGTTACTCAGGTTCTTCATTTATTAAGTGGAAATACATATAGTACTTATGGGCTTTTTGTGAAAACTAAGTGGGTTTATGTATGCAAAATTCTTGGAACAAGACTTTGGCAGACAGGTAGTACTAAATAAATGTTATTTTTTACTAGAATTTTTATTCCTATTATCATTTATTATTAGTATATGGAAAACACCAAAATGTTAACATTACAAAAGAAAATACACTTTCTGGGCACCTGGGTGGCTCAGTGGTTTAAGCCCCTGCCTTCAGCTCAGGTCATGATCTCAGGGTCCTGGGATCGAGACCCACATTGGGCTCTCTGCTCAGTGGGGTATCTGCTTCTCCCTCTTCTTTTGCCTGCCTCTCTGCCTGCTGTGATCTTTCCATCCAATAAATAATAAAAACTTCTAAAAAATACACTTCTTTAAAAGACCTATGGCTTGGACCTTCCTTATACCACCTTGTAAGATTTGATTGGAGATCAAGCTGAAGAATACAATATTCATTGCATTCAATGCAATATTCATTGCATTGCACAAGTGGATTGTGGAAAGGACACCTGGGAGACTCAACTGGTTAAGCATCTGGCTCTAGATTTTGTCTCAGGTCATGATCTCAGGATTGAGAGATGAGCCCCATGCCAGCTCTACACTCAGCATGGAATTTGCTTGAGTTTCTCTCCTTCTCCCTCTGCCCTTCCCATGTTCATGTGCACTTCCCACTCTCTCCCTTTCTTTTTAAAATAAATAAAGAAATTTTATTTTTAATAATGGACTGTGGAAAATTCAGATTTGGATACATTCTTCTTTAGTTCTTTTATTCATCAAGCATTGATTTAGCACTATTCTATGGCAAATATTGTGCTACATATTCTGGGAATATGTCTGTGACTAATAATAATATACAATTATAGAGTAATACATAGCATATAGAATAAACTATACTATGATTATATGTATATGTATATATATATATATATATATATTTATATATATTTTAAGAACTGCTTTTATAGTAAGCTTTATAGACAACTTTACAGAGTATTCTCTATGAGTCAGGCTGGGAATTTTTCTAAGCATTTGATTATCAGAAACACAAAATAATGAAACAAGTATAATACCACCACTTACATATAGGTGAGTAAATGAGGGTCTGAAGTGGGTTACTCTCCTAAGATTGTAAGCCAGTAAAAGTCATAGGTAGCTAGATTGTACCTCTAGGCATCATGGTGAAGGTACCTCTGAGATGAGCATGTGTTCTCAGAAAACTTAAAGACTGGCACAAGGAAGCAAATAGTTATAATAAAGCATGACAATAGCTATACTGTGTTGTATTTAAGGTGTTAATGAGAACACATATGAGAACTCTCTAACCCAAGGAATGAGAACAGGAAAGACCCATCTAAACTGCAGCCTGATGCATCAAGTGTGATTACTGGATGCTGGGATGAGAGGTCAAAATATTGCAGGGAGAGGAAACAGTGTGAAGGCCCTGAGGTGACGGAGGTTAAAGTTTGAGGAATGACATAAAGTTCACTGCATGTGAAGGGGAGGATGATGAGGATGAGCCCAGAGATTTAAGATAACAAAGTCCAGACGCTAGAGCAGCAGACCCTCTTCTTTTCTTACAGGTTTGCCCAAAAAGGTAATGTCCGAGCCACCTTCCAAAGTCCCACTTACAGTAAAAAGTGCCTGAGTATCTGAATGGGCCAAAACCTTGCAGGCAGAACAATTCCAAGGAGAATTCATAGGAAACCTGCCTCTCTACTTCAGTCCTTTTTTTTTCTTTTGATAATCCAAAGCATACTATATTTCCTTTGAATAATGTCTATAAACGTTTTTTGTAGGATAGTTTTAGCACACAAAAAAATTAACATATAATGGTAAACATAGGATGAGTTTTGAGAACAGGACAAACTTCCTAGGAGGTTGGATTAAGAGAGTGAATGGTGGATGGCCCTTTTAAGATGTCAGAGAGTGAGTGAAAAAGTTAAAAGTGATATGAAGAATGGTTTTGAAAGGGGCTGAGTAGAGGCAAGTCTTTCAAGGAGAAAGTCAATATTCTATAAGACTGGAGAAACTTTTGATGGAGAACCTAAGAACAGAACAGCAAAGGAAAGAAAATAAGTTAAGGCTAACATAGCAAAAATCTGAGTACAGGTGAGAAAATCTGTCTATACCATCAAGGTAGAAAGTATAAAGAAAAGTTCAGACAAGAACTAAATGTCACACAGGAAACATGGAATGTACAAAGAAAAGGAAATTAGGATTGATTTTTCACATATTAAAAATAAACAGTAAGAGTACATAAAAAGAATTCTTAAAAAAAGAAAATGATAAGTTACATAAAACAGAAATTATGTGGGCCAATGCCAAGGAGTTAATCAAGAAGTTAAAATTTATTTTTTAATCTTTTATTTTTACTAAGATATAATGTATAATTAACCCCAGGGGTACGAGTCTGTGAATCGCCAGGTATAGACATTTCACAGCACACACCATAGCATATACCTTCCCCAAGAGAAGTTAAAAATTATTTTATGGCAAACATATCAACTCAAAAATCGCACAGAGTTATTAAGGTAAACTGTGATCTTTCTCTTTGGCTTGACATTTGATGGTTCGCCGCTGAGTCTTTCAGTTCTTTAAACAAAAGGAATTCTAAAAAGCTTTTGGATTAAAGGTATATGAATAAAAGGGCAAAAGGTCAGCACAAGGAAATCTCCCGATAATGATGACAAAGGAGAGAAGAAACGCATTAGAACCCAGAAACCAGGAGCATAACTGAGTACTGTGAGAAGACTTACATAGACATGTTGCTGCATAGGTTGGCAAGCTCAGCAGAAAGCATGACACACAGGACAAATGATGTGTCAGACATCCAAAAATGGCTGATTGTGAATTTCAGAGGAGATCTGAAACAGGCCAAAAGAGAGAGGTGAGAAAATTATTAGTTTATTCAAAAATATGGCTTTGGTGTTAAGCTACAATGATTCTTTCTGTAAATCTGGACCGAAAATAGTGTCGGCAGATAAGCTGCGAAAATAAGTGAGGATGTTATCTATCAAAGTGACCCACATTCTAATGCTCAATGGGTGGGGGAAGAAATAAATTAATGTGACAAGGAGCAGGAGGCAAGTCTGCGCACACAGTCCTTTATTTTCGTGTGTGCTCTCTAGACCCTCTCAACAGAAAATAATAACAAATCAGAGAGAAAACAAATGGAAATGATGTGAAAAGAGATGCTATCAGAGGTTAGTTAATAAGCCTAGGTGCCTTCTGCAGATAACTCATTTTGACAGTAGCAGACAAACCAAAGATGAGAATATTTAAAATCTATAAAGGCTTCTCCAGGAAAGCTTTGGCAAGAGTAACAGTGCCATCAAATGAGACAGAAGGAGATGATATTGAAAACGTCAAAGTGCAGGCCAGGCTACTGACAATGCTTGACTTGCGTTGGAGAGGAAGAAGCAGAATGGCATTAGTGCAGTGAAAATAAGAGAACAGAAGATGAAAATAACCAGAGGGGATTTGAACAATATTGGGAAGCAAGACACGTATACTTAAGCATTGCCAAGTGCCAATCCATGTGTGCACATGACAGTTCCCACCACAGCATACAGCTCCTTTATTGAGGAGTCATTTGAAAGTCGTCATGGCACAATAAGGGCAAGGAAACTTAACGGGATTGTCCGTAATTCTTATGAGAGAGTGATCTGTGTCAAGGCATTTCATCAGTCAGTGTTTTTGTCTTTCAAATATACGAAGGCAGAAGGTGGCCAAAACTGGGCCAGGTGGTGATGCACAGCAGGGTGGAAAAGCATCTGCTTTGACAGAAACAGACCCCTCTGAAATCAGGTTCAACCATCTCAGCTGCAGGGCCGAGCCGCTGACCATCCCACTGGAATCTATTTTCTTAAGTGTGCATCCTAAAGTGACAGTGAGAATTAGACAGGGTGATAGACGCAAAGTGCTCAAAGACTTCTTTAGACTTTAGTGGGGGTAGAATTTCAAAAGCTAAAGACTCAGAAGGGGGGATGGGAAGACAACACTGAAATAGTAAAACAAAATTGAAGAACTTAAATGAAAGATTTAGATATATTTCTAGGCAGATATTAGAAGTCACTGTGATACGGAGTGTTCCACAGAACACAAAATCACAGAAAGCACCAAGCATGAGAAATGTGAGGAGACAAGAGACAACAGACAGCTTCTAGAGACACTCCTCTACAGGTTGGTGGTTGAGGGGATGAGTCAACTGCAATCACAGGTTGAGGCACGATTGAAAGCGAATAGCAGAGAGCAAACACAGTTGGGACATGCTCTGCAGGGGATGGCAGAAGGGTAAAGCATTATTTATTCATTCACTCATTCATTCCCTCACAGATTTCACAAGTGTTTACTGTGCTAGTCATAGTGAAATAGTGAAGATAACTAATGAGAAAAGAAATTACAGAGAAAAAGAGATGAAAAGCACCACACATATTTGATTATGATATGCCAGATGGTGATCATAGTGGAGTAAGAATCTATATCCTGAAGTTTAGGGTTACCCTGGCTGGTTCAGTCAGTAGAACATGTGATTCTTGATCTCAGGGTCTTTCAGTTCAAGGCCGGCACTGGGTGTAATGTTTACTTTTAAAAAGGAAAAGGTATTTATGCTTTTATACCAAGAAGAAGAAGAAGAAGAAGAAGAAGAAGAAGAAGAAGAAGAAGAAGAAGAAGAAGAAGAAGGAGAAGAAGAAGAAGAAGAAGGAGAAGAAGAAGAGGAAGAAGAAAGGGGAGGAGGAGGAGGAAGAGGAGGAGGACGAGGAGGAGGACGAGGAGAAGGAAGGAGAGAAATTTGGGGCACTACATATAGGACATAGCCTCATGTGAAACTCCTGGTTTGATTTTCATAAATTTCAGAGAAGGTTTAGTTGTTCTGACTCAACCTGCCAGTTGCACTTGGGGAATAAGGAGGGAGGCATGCTTCTCAGAGGTTTTTTGATTTGCCTTTGAGATGCTTTGAGCATCCACAGTTCTTATCCTTGAAGGAAGAGGAGGAGCAGAGATGTATGAATTTAACAATGGTTAGCACTCCTTCTGAACAATGTCTAAGGGACTAGCTTGCTATAAAAAATGCATAAATAAACTTTAAGCTGTTCGCTTCATTTTCAATTTAAAAGATCTTTGAAAGATATAAATCATGAAAGTTATAAGGGACTATTATTCACCATTGATCTATGAACCACATAAGGGCTAGGACTTTTTCATATATATCTCTACCTACAGAGCTAGAACCCAGTATAGTGCACTGCACGGAAATGACATTTCATATTTTGGAACTTAATTAAGGATCTGTTTATCCTTTAGTGACCCTGTCTACTTAAGCCTTTACCAATCAGTTTGTAAAAATAATTTCACAGATATGCTTAGACTAATAAAATTATATCCCAGTGTGTTCTTTCAAGCATATTAACAAGTGAAAAGAGGAGGCTGACATAATATTGTCTCCAGTCTTTCTCAAATAGAAATTTTAAGAAATATTTCTCAAAGTTTAAAAAAAAAATAGACAAGATAGTGACTTGTTGGCCTGGCAGCATAGTTGAGTTAATCCAGTAAGTATCTCTTTAAGGATTTCTTCACAAATCCGCATAACTAAACAAGAAAAAAAATAAAACAATATTAATGCATTTAGGAAATACTTATAAGGTCAAATGACATACAGTTTCTGTAGTTATAATGTTGCTATCACTCAGTAAGTGGCTGAAGAAATTAGAAATAGTATGAGAAAGGAATCTATCAAAATCCTAGAGAAGAACACAGTCAGCAACCTCATCGACCTCAGGCGCAGCAACTTCTTCCTAGAAACATCACCAAAAGCAAGGGACGCAAGGGCAAAAATGAACTATTGGGACTTCATCAAGATCAAAACTTT
>NW_019154770.1:0-11676 GCF_002288905.1 Enhydra lutris kenyoni | reverse complement strand
GAGATATCACCTTACACCAGTTAGAATGGCCAAAATTAGCAAGACAGGAAACAACATGTGTTGGAGGGGATGTGGAGAAAGGGGAACCCTCTTCCACTGTTGGTGGGAATGCAAGTTGGTGCAGCCTCTTTGGAGAACAGTGTGGAGATTCCTCAAGAAATTAAAAATAGAACTTCCCTAGGACCCTGCAATTGCACTACTGGGTATTTACCCCCAAGGATAATCTTTTTAATATGCCGTTAGATCCTATATGCTAGTATCTTGTTGAGAATCAGCATCCATATTCATCAGTGATATTAGTCAGAAATTCTCCTTTTTGGTGGGGCCTTTGCCTGGTTTGCAAATCAGGGTAATGCTGGCTTCATAAAGAGTCTGGAAGTTTTCATTCTGCTTCAATTTTTTGAAAGAGCTTCATAAGAATAGGCATTATTTCTTCTTTGAAAGTTTGGTAGAATTCCCCAGGGAATCCGTCAGGTCCTGGGCTCTTGTTTTATGGGAGATTTTTGATCACTCCCTCAATCTTGTTACTAGATATCGGTCTATTCAGGTTGTCAATTTCTTCCTGGTTCAATTTTGGGAGTTTATAGTTGTCCAGGAATGCATCCTTTTCATCTAGGTTGCTTAACTTATTGGTGTATATCTGTTGATAATAATTTCTGATGATTGTTCCTATTTCCTTGTTGTTAGTTGTGGTCTCTCCCTTTTAATTCATAATTTTATTAATATGGGCCTTCTCTCTTTTCTTTTGAATTAGTTTGGCCAATGGTTCATGCATCTTATTGATTCTTTCAAAAAAACAGCTTCTAGTTTCATTGATATATTCTACTGTATCTCTAGTTTCTATTTCATTGATCTCTGCCCTAATCTTGACTATTTCCCTTCTTGTGTGTGGAGTTGGTTTAATTTGTTGTTTATTGTCCAGCAATGACAGCTGGTGTATTCTGGATTTTTCAATTTATTTTTAAAGGGGGCTTGCATGGCAATGTCTTTCATCTTTAGGAAGACCTTTGCTGTATCCCATAGGTTTTGTACCAATATGTCTGCATTCTCAATTCAATTCCATGAATTGTTTAAGTTCTTTGATTTCTTGGTTGATCCGAGCATTCTAAACAAGGTGGTCTTTAGCTTCCAGGTGTTTGAGTTCCTTCCAAACTTTCCCTTGTGGTTGAGCTCCAGTTTCAAAGCATTGTGATCTGAGAATATGCAGGGAATAGTCTCAATCTTTTGGTATCAGTTGGGTCATGATTTGTGACCCAATATGTGGTCTATTCTGGAGAATATTCCATGTGCACTCGAGAAGAATGAGTATTCTGTTGTTTTAGGGAGGAATGATCTGAATTTATCTATGAGGTCCTTCTTGTCCAATGTGTCATTCAATGCTCTTACTTCTTTATTGCTTTTCTGCTTCAATGATCTATTACTGGGAGTTTTAAGATGCCTTACTATTAATGTATTCATATCAATGTGGCTCTTTCTCTTCATTAGCAGTTGTCTTATGTTGTCGGCTGTTCCCAATATTGGGACATAAATATTTACAATTGCTAGATCTTCTTGGTGAATAGACCCTTTAAGAATGATGTAGTGTCCTTTTGTATCTCTAACTACAGTCTTTAGTTTAAAATCTAATTTATCTGATATGAGAATTGCTCCCTCAGCCTTCTTTTGAGGCCCATTTGCGTGAAAGATACTTCTCCATCCCTTCATTTCAGTCTCTCCTTAGGTTCAAAATCGGTCTCTTGTAGACAACATATGGATGTGTCCTGTCGTTTTATCCAATCTGCAACCCTGAGCTGTTTATGGGCACATTTAAGCCATTCACATTGAGAGTGATTATTGATAGATACGTTTTTATAGACATCGTGTTACCTTTGAAGTCTTTGTTTCTGTACGTTGTCTCCATATATTTCTGTTCAATGATATTCTTTGGATTTTTCCTCTTTTATAGCACCCCCTTCATATTTCCTGCAGTGTCGGCTTGGTGGTCGCATACTCTTTTAAACCTTGCCGGTCTTGGAAACTCTTTATCTCTCCATCCATTTTGAATGTCAATATTGCTGGATAAAGTATTCTTGGCTGCATGTTCTTCTCATTTATTGCCCTGAATACGTATTGCCAGCCCTCTCTGGCTAGCCAGGTTTCTGTGGACAGGTCTGACGTTATTTTGATGGGGTTTCCTCTGTACATAAGGAATTTCTTTGCCCTAGCTGTTTTCAAGAGCTCCTGTCTACAATTGTGATTCATCGTTTTCACTATCAGGTGCCTCGAGTCCTTTCTAGATTCTATGATCTTGGGGGAAGACCTTTCTGCCTCTTGTACAGGAACCCTTGTTTCATTCCTGAGTTTGGGAATCTTTTCATGGAAAATTTGTTCCACTATATCTTCTAGTCTTCTTTCTTTCTCCTCCCCCTCAGAGATTCCAATAATTCTGATGTTGGAACATTTCATGGCATTAATTATTTTCTTAATTCTATTTTTGGTGCTTCTAAGCTGTTTGTTCCAGGCTTCCTCCTGATCCTTTTTCTCTATCTGTTTGTCCTCCAGATCGCTACTTCTATCTTCTGCCTCAGTTACTCTAGATTTTAGAGAATTTAGATTAGATTGGAACTCATTGAGAACATTGTGAACATCATCCCTGGTGGCTTTCACTTCTGACCTAATCAATTCCATTTTGTATCCATGGCTTTCTCCAACCTAACTATTGCCTGGATAACTGTTAGCCTGAGTTCCCTTTCTGACATACTGTCTGTGTCCATATCCAATAGCTCTGATGCAGTAGGCCCAGCCTCTGAATTTTTCTTCTGTTGGACATTGCACATTGAAAGAGTAACTGAACCATAAGACAACTGGATCAGAGCAGAGAGAGAAATAAATTAGGATATTCTCAAATAAAACACCAGATTTCAAGTTTGAGCTTTAGCATATACAGAAGAAGGAATTTATCACACCCTCTTTGCTACAAGAAAATGTGGGATGCAGGAGTTAGGATGATGGAGTGTAAGGGTCCGTAATCAAAGGAACGAGACTGATACAAAGCATAGGTCAAGCAAAGCTTTATTTCGCGCCAAGCATCAGAAACCAAACTAACTGGTAAGGGCTGTCTCTTACGAAAAGGTGACGACGATGACCCCGGCAAGGCCGCTCCCAACGTGGCCGCTCTGGACGAGGCCGTTCCCTGATGGGGCTGTTCCAGGCGAGGCCTCTCCCCAGACGATGCTGCTCCTGACTAGGCCACTCACTGAGGAGGCCTCACGTACAGGAAGCTGCTCCCGGAATGAAGCTGCTCTCTGGAATGATGCTGCTCCCTCAAGGCCGCTCGGCGAGGCTGCGGCTTGGGGCAGCAGGGCCGCTGGCGGCTCTCCCGGCTCTGACAGCTCTGACAGCTCTGATGGCTCTCCCGGCTCTGACGACTCTCCTACTCCTCCGATGGCTCTCCTACTCCTCCCTCTGGCCAATTAGGCCCTTACAGGAGGAGAAGGGGTCCCTAGGCTTGGATTCCTGGAACACAGCTAGGTAGTCATCAAGTCATTCTGAGTAGCCGAGAAGTCAATCAGAGGTCTGAGAGAACAAAACCTACAGGTCTTCAAATAGAAAATCGACCACCTTTTGGAATGTAGGAGGTACAGAGAGTTGTCCTGGGACAGATAGAGCTGTGGGGGTGACATCAGGGATGGAGCCTGCTTCTGGAAGCTTCCACAATGTATTGTAGCAACAGAGCACAAAATCTGAACTTTTAGAAGTGTGCTACTATGGAGATGTGGCTGGCATAAAGGTGCTGAAGTGGCAAAGTGCGGCAGAATTCCAGGGTCTGAGGTCTGCTGAGTCACAAGAGGGATGTGTAGTACCATTGTGATGCACAGATGCTAGGCAAAGAGCCTGGAGCCCGGTTGAACAGAGAGTCTAAGTGCAGGCTTTCTGCTCTGATTTGCCATAAACAGTGAACCACAATCTGGTCATGTGACCTCTTTCCTGAGACCTGTGGGCAAATGGAAAAAAGGTATGATACTCTCCCCTGGAGGAATAACATGGGTCCACATCATAGGAGTCCCTAATTTTGAAGTTTTGAAACTCAATCATGTGCCTGAGATGCAACAGCTCAGACACAGGTAGGGTGAACATGGGTTTCAGATGGAAACATTGGAGAGAAAGGGGTTGGTTCTTTTCTGTGAGGGCTCACTGAAGAGTGGGGTGTATGTGAAATTTCAACCTCTGCCTAGAGAGAAGATGCCATATTCAACCTACCCATCAGTGCCATCAGGAAGCAAAACAGTGGCACCTAGTGGAGGGCAGACACGCCTACACCAAGCCCTGTCCCCTGCTCCTGAGATGTGCATTTCCATGAGGGCAAAACCCCTGAGAATAACCACAACAGGCACCTCGGCCAGAAGATCCACAGAACAATTCCATCTCATCAAGTTTAATGATCATAGAGTGTGGCACACTTTCAGTTCCCAGGGAAGTAGGCTTAGCTTTCTTTCTTTTTATTCTTAAGTTTTTTTAGTTTTATTTTTATTCATTTTTCTGATTGATCTTTCTTTATTTTTATATTACTTCCTCCCTATATTTTTAGGTTTAATTTTTATAAATACACATACTTATTTTTTCTACTTTTACATTTTTCATTTATATATATTTTATTTAATTGTGACCTATATTTTATTTAAGAAGCATTCATTATGACAAATCCTCAATTTATATGGCTTAATTTTACCCTCATTTTATTTTATTTTCCAGACAAAAAAATGAAAGGATGAACAGACACTTCTCCAAAGAAGATATACAAATGGCTAAAAGACACATGAAAAAATGTTCATCATCACTGGCCATCAGGGAGATTCAAATCAAAACCACATTGAGATACCACTTTACACCAGTTAGAATGGCCAAAATTAGCAAGACAGGAAACAACATGTGTTGGAGGGAATGTGGAGAAAGGGGAACCCTCTTACACTGTGGGTGGGAATGCAAGTTGGTGCAACCACTTTGGAGAACAGTGTGGAGATTCCTCAAGAAATTAAAAATAGAGCTTCCCTATGACCCTGCCATTGCACTACTGGGTATTTACCCCAAAGATAGGGATGTAGTGAAAAGAAGGGCCATCTGTACCCCAATGTTTATAGCAGCGACGGCCACGGTCACCAAACTGTGGAAAGAACCAAAATGCCCTTCAGTGGACGAATGGATAAGGAAGATGTGGTCCATATACACTATGGAGTATTATGCCTCCATCAGAAAGGATGAATACCCAACTTTTATAGCAACATGGTTGGGACTGGAAGAAATTATGCTGAGTGAAATAAGTCAAGCAGGGAGAGTCAATTATCATATGATTTCACTTATTTGTGGAGCATAACAAATAACATGGAGGACAAGGGGAGATGGAGAGGAGAAGGGAGTTGAGGGAAATTGGAAGGGGAGGTGAACCATGAGAGACTATGGACTCTGAAAAACAGTCTGAGGGCTCAAAGGGGCAGGGGGTGGGAGGTTGGGGGAACCAGGTGGTGGGTATTGGAGAGAGCACAGATTGCATGGAGCACTGGGTGTGGTGCAAAAACAGTGAATACTGTTACGCTGAAAATAAATTAAAAAATTAAAATAAAACACATTGAGATACCACCTTACACCAGTTAGAATGGCCAAAATTAACAAGACAGTAAACAGTATGTGTTGGAGAAGATGTGGTGAAAGGGGAACCCTCTTACACTGTTGGTGGGAATGCAAATTTGTGCAGCCACTTTGGAAAACAGTCATAGAGTGTCTTTAGCTTTGTTGTCCCTGTCACCTCCTCAGCCCAGCACAGATGAGCCTTCCACAGCATTTCTGACACAGGCAGGATGTGCGTTCTCACCCAGTGTCTCTTGCACAGTATACATGGTGTGTCATCGGAGTTCAGGCTGCTGATCTGTAGATAGGCTGTGCTGACAGAGGTGTCTGTGGAGAAAACAAATCGACTGGAGAAGCCTTGAGCACGTGTTGAATTCCCAGTTTCATGTTGGATCATCCCATGTACTGCAGGCTCTTTCCTGGTGCCTGTCACACCCAGTTCATTCCATAGCTGGTGAAGATGTACCCAGATGCCCTGCAGGAGACTTTTACAGATTCCCCAGGCTTCCTTACCTCAGCCTCAGACTGCACCAGCTGCACCTGGGAGTGGACATCTGTAGAGAGGGAATAGGAGGGGATGAAGTCATGCTGACTGACCCTGGTCCCCTCCTCTGCCAAAGGAATGGGGGAATCCCCTACCTGTAGCCAATACCACCAGGAAGAGGATTCTCCAGCTCCAGTCCATGGTGAAGTGCTGTGCTCTCATGGTTTCTATAAAGGATTCTATGCAGCTGTTGGATGATGTTCTCAGGGCACAGACATGTGTGTACTTAAGCAAGTACACCTTGGATCATTTGCATATTCACAAAGCAGAATATTTCATATCAGGAAATGGCTCATTCAGAGAGAAGACACATCAGAGGGGAAACACATTCCTGGGATGTTCCAGTCCCACATCTGAACCTCTGTCTGAGGATATACACCCTTGCCACACCCCTGATTCTATTACCAGAGCTCTTTCCACTGAGAATGAGCCCATGTACAGAGCTGTGGAGGCCACTGGGTAAGGCAGTTTCCTTAGGAGAAGAAGCGAGTACTGATCTTGGAACAGGGGACCAGGGAGGGCAAACCTGGTGTGTCAGTCCCTGTGGACCAGTGTCTGTGATGCCCTGTTCCCCTCCCTTCTCAGGTGGAGAAGTGGGTTCTGGATAGAGAAACACCTGAACCTGAGTCAGATCACTGGGATGATGTGTCTAATAGACTCATATGCACATATTATAATGAAATGCTGGTAAACCTAACATAACTATGTGTATAAAAATTACATATTCCTACAGAGTCTCTTCTAATCAGGTAATGTGTTCAAATGTAAACATCAAGAAGTCATCCCCCTATTTAAGATAAAAAGTCATGATCATCAAACTAAAAATGCTTTTATTAATAAACAATGTCTCATTTTACAGTAAATGATTAAAACATTTCATTGGAAGCCATGAACAAGGTTCCATGATACCCTGTATCAACATTTTCATGGATAAAGAAGATGTGGTATATATACACAATGGAATTTACTTCGCCATAAAAAAAATTGCAGAGATGTGGACGGAACTAGAAGGTATTATACTAGAGTGAAATAAGTCGACCAGGGGGAGACAATTATCATATAATTTCACTCATATGTGGAATTTAAGAAAAATACAGGATCATAGGGGAAGGGAGGGAAAATAAAATAAGATGAAATCAGAGAGTGAGACAAACCATGAGAGACTCTTAAGTCTAGGAAACAAACTGAGGGTTGCTAGAGGGGAGGGTCTGGGGTCTGGGGTAAGTGGGTGATGGACATGAAGAATGATGTGTGATGTAATGTGCTCTAGGTGTTATATGCAACCGATGAGTAACTGAACTTTACTCCAAAACTAATGATACACTATATGTTAATTAAGTGAATTTAAATTAAATTGAAAAACCCTTTTCATTTGGAGGAGCAAAGTAACAAGTACTAAATATGTAACAACAAACCAAATCCCCATTATCCACGTGTAACATGAGGAATCTGGTTTCTGGTCAGATCTGTCAAAGCCTGGAAGTCTTTACTCTGCCCGTAAGCTGAACAACTGGAAGTCACCAGCTCTTCTGAGACCCACCAGAAATCTTGTGATAGGATATCTTCGTCTGATCTGGTGGCTATGACAAATACTACTGCCTGGGTAGGGTATAAACTGCAGAAATGAATTCCTTCAGAGTTATGAAAGATTGAAGTTCAATGTCAAGTTATGTAGCACATCCAGGCTCCCTCACTCAGCCTGTGCTGGGAGGGGGTCAGTCCCAGTGATCTCTGAAATGTTGTGGACAGTAGGTCCAGGCTTCCCTTCAGAGGCTTATAATGCTAACAGGGTCCTGACGAGTAGCTCCAGGGTTATGCTGAGATGGTCAACTCATAACCAACCCCTCATCAAGTATTTCCACATCCTTCCTGATTTTTCTGGAGCAAGGTCTCTCCTTCCTTCCAGTAGGAACAGGCTGAGAATTTTTCAAAATTCTCAATTCTGCTTCATACTGATTAATGATTATGTCTTCATATCATTTGTTCTTCCCACACTTTACCATAAGAATTCAAGAGAAACCTTGCTGATGCTTTAAGCCTTTGCTCAGAAATTCACTCAGCCTCTTATCAAGTGGGACCTCTCTCAAGTTCTTCTTTTCAGATCTCAGTGCAAGCAAGCTCTCAACCAGTCTACAGCATAGGTCACCTCCCCTCTGTTTCCCAAAGGCACATTCCTCACCTTGTGTGTGACATCATCAGAGTGGCCTGTACTGTTCATGTCTTACCACATACAGTTCACAAGCATTTACACTCTCTCTAGGAAGATTGTGGCGTTTGCTGTAGGTCTCTTCTTTCCTTCTGGTGTTTCCAATGAATCGTCCTTCATGACCCTTTCCTGACAATACAGGCTTCTTCTGCACACATCTCAGAAGGCTTCCAGCACTTACTCATTACTCAGATCCAAACAGCTTCCATGATTTAGGTCTTTGTTATAGCAGCACCACACTTCTCAGTATGGTATAACAGAGAGTACAAACTGGTTAGCTTATAAATAAATTTGTCACACTTCAGGAGTCTTCAAAGTCCAAGATCAAGGTATTGGTATATTCGCTGGGTAGTAACTGCCTCCATCTGGATCATTGGGCATGTCTTTAAACTGCGTCTTCATATGGCAAATGGAAGGTTTTGAGGATCCTATGATCATAACAGCTATGATTCCATTCATAACCTAACAATCTCCCAGAAGCCCTTAATCCTTTGCCATCTCAGTGGACATTACAACACTTGAATTTGCAGGGGACACATACATTTAGATCGTAGTGCAGGGAAATATATGACCCCAAAATTGAGTTTACAAATGCACATATGCCGGGAACCACAACTTACTAGGGCAGAAGCCACCCACAGATGTACCTACAGGACCCAAAAGAAAATGGGAAAATTAAACTGTAGATGGTGAATTGATAAAGGTTCAGTGTGGAGATGTCTGAGTTGAGGCTCCTGTGGAATTGGTGGCAACCTTAAGGGTGCCCTACCAGTTTGTGTTTTAGGTCCAGAAACCCCACCTCTTTCCCCCAGGAAAGAAAGGATGGACATTTGCTGTGCATCAGAGGTGAGGAAAGATCCTCTTGAGATACTTGCCAGATAATTCAAGATCTGGGAGATAGTAAATGCCGAATTCCAGCTCAGTCTAGATTTCTTCATGGGATAGGGGAAGCAGGTCCTCCTCTCCCCTCCCCTTATGCCTTCCTGTGTCACCTTAGTGAGGTAAACCTGAGATTCTCTTGTGAGGACGACATCAAGGGTCTCAGGTCAGGGATAGAAAGACCAACCATAGACTGTAAACAGCTGTCTATACCCACACCTTATCCGCCTACCGTAGGGATCTTCTATAATAATAACAGAAGAAAAAGCAAAGAAAGCTAGAAAACTGGAAGTTATTTTTGAATTCTATATGGAAATCCAGATCCAAATGAAACAAAGGAGGGAATTGAGAGGAAATGTCAGTGTTGCCTCATTAGCAGTCGATACATTATTTTTCTTCTGAATAATATTTTGGGGTATAGTTCCTAGTTTAGCCCCACCTTAGGGTTCTGTCATCATGGTAGACATTTGTTATTAAGCCTCACTCTACAAATGACACCTGGTGGGGATCAGAAAAGAGTGACAGGACTCTAGCCCCATGGGGCTCAGGATCCAAGACAGGTTGATGGAGAAGTTACAACAGGGCAGAGTGAGGCCATGTTGGCTTTCTGTGGGATACATGAAGGACAGCACTGGATGGGCAGGGATCCACACTCTACCAGCCAGATCTGAGGATTCATGTGGGTTTCCTTTGTGGAATCCAGGAAACATGTTTCAGACACATCCCCCAAGGCTGATCTCATAGACTCCCCCCAGAACAGGACCCAGCAGTACTGCGATGGGTTTTTGTCTCCGGCTTGTCATCCTGACTGTTTCATTGGGGGACATCAGAGAGTGTATCCCATCAGGTGGGCTACCTTTCCACACAAGAGATTGAGCGGTGCCTCCAGAGGGACAGTTCCTGATCACAAGTGTCCACCCACTTGGATAATGAGCCAGAGGATAAACTGTAGCTAGGAGGACAAGGATCCAGTTTGGGCAGATGTCCTTGTGGTATTTTATAACCTAGTATAGGCAGTATGTCCCCGCTGAGAGCAGAGAACAGCCACTAAGCTCTCAGAAAGCCTGCGCTGTGCAGGTGCTTCTCAGGGATGATGAGAATTCCCACTGGTCCTTTTTGGAGAAAGAGAAACAGAATATGGATGAGGTTGATGAAGGAAATTTCCCCAGGAACTGGTGAGATCTCACCTACACATAGACAATGTTATCTTCTTCTGGTTGGCATGGAGAATACAAGAAATTAGAGATCATAGAAATAACCATGTATATACCCGAGTGAATCTAGAGAGGCTAGAGGGGAAATCCCCTATCTCAAAAAAGCCCCTCCCACTGCCCCTGCTCCTGGGTCTGATTTGTGTGTGTGGATCTTGAGTGCACGTGCTGAAGTGAGCACCCCCTGGTGTCCTGAGAGCCTCAAGAGCAATGAACTATCTGATCCTTCTGTCCTAAGCACTCCCTGGTGCCCTGACAGCTCCCTTGTGTTCTGAGTGAGTCCTGGTGTCTTGAGCATCTGAGCTCCCTCTGGTGACTAGAGGGCCTCTTGGTGCCCCAAGCACCCCTGTAGCCCAGCTACTCCTGTGTCCCTGCAGGAAAGTTTGGGTCTGGGCTCACTCCAAGTGTGCAGACACTGGGTACACACATTACAGTATCACACTGTAGTGTCCTCAGCTCTCAGGCTGTTCATCTGTAGGATCGGCATGTTCTTGCCATTGTCTCAGGAGATGGTGAATTGGCCTTTCACAATGTCTTCATAGTATATGTAACTACCACCACTCATAATGGCTGAGACACACTGCAGCCCATTCCCTAGAGCCTGGCAGACACAACTCATGCCATAGTCACTGAAAGTGAACCCACAGGCTGCACAGGAGATTCTCAGGGACCCCCCCCCAGGCTCTCCCCCAGACTCCACCAGCTGCACCTCCCACTGGACACTTGCAGACACAAGACATTGTGGTCAGGAAACTGTCCTTCACTTGCTGTTTTGCTAACTCATATCCACTTTCTTATTCAATGACTCTTGTTCTCTGTAAATTACCTTTTAAAAGAGTAACAAGGAAAATCCAGCCAAGAATAAACTCCATCATGAGCTGTCTGTGTTCTGTCCTGAACACTGAATGGAAAACCTGGGAATCCCGAGACTGGGGCTCCCATCCTAGCTGCAGGCTTGGGGCTGGGCCGGTTTAATCAGCAGAGGGTGGATCCTATTAGCATGTCTCTTGACTCCATAGCCAGCATGGTATCTATACTGACAGAGAGGACAGTAACCAGAGCAGGTGTGACTGCCTTTGATTTGGTGATACTGACAGCATTTGGGAAAAGAAGAAGTTTAATTATATGATTTTCAGAGTACCCGCTTGGGTTCCATTTACCAGTTTGATTTCACATAGTCACACATATTGGGGTGTAGGTATCATGTTTCCCCTTAAAGTGACATGATCCTACAC
>NW_019154769.1:8505-11682 GCF_002288905.1 Enhydra lutris kenyoni | reverse complement strand
GATCTTCTGAGGGAGGTGTCTGTGACACTAATTCTAAGGTGTGCTTCAGGTGGAACAAATGCACTGATCCTAAGCAGAGGCAGACCTCCAGGTAATACACCCTGGCCACCAGTATGTGGCCCTGTATTACTCTCTGAAGGCTTACAGCACCAATGGGTGGGATGAATATGGATTCACTCTGCTCTCTACCCAGAAGCTGAAAATGTACAACCCAACTCTTCAGTGAGCTCCCACAGAAAGGCATTCCATCAGTCTTATCTCCTTGGTTTCTGTCAGAATTCTGTGTTCACCCAGGCAGTGACAAAGCATTTTTATCTCAGGCATGTGACTGAATTCCAACTCCAATTTCTATGGGTTTCTGTTTCAGAATCATGCTGTACCTCCTGAAAGTTAGAGGACTTGCTATGCTTCTGCTTTTTTTTTTTTTTTTTTTTTTTTTTTTTAGTGGACTCTTCCCAGGAATGTGGTCATACAACTCTGCTATGATTTGAAGTTTAGGACTACATAGAGCAAAAAGCCAGCACCTAGCCTCATGGTTCTCAATCAGCTTTCCCCAATTGATATCTGAGGACTCTGAAGCATTCAGGTCCCAGCTGTTCTTCTTGTGACCCCCAGGATCTTCATGCTGCCACACCTGGGATTCTGCCACACCCTGCTTCACCATATGAACACCTTTAATCCAGGGACATCCCCCACAGTAGTAAACTCTTAAGTTTAAATTGTGTACTTCTTTGCTGATAAAACTTTGTGGCAGCCTTCTTACCCCAGGTTCCTCCCCTCTGCTATATCCACAGCTGTATTACCCACACAACTTATTCCCACCCATGCCACTCAAACTCTAAAGCTGAAGCAAGCAACTCAGTAGGAGATGGATGTAGCTCTTGAAGTGGATCAGGATCTTGTTCTGGGGCTGGTGCTGTAGCTTCATGAAGAGAAAGTATCCACACCATGATTGAATTTTTGTGTCCTTCTAAATAAAGGAAAGTTTTCTCATCACTCAATGTCTGATCCCATGAAGGAATCCCTGGGAGGTCTCTCCTGATGGCTGGTCATGGGCACAGGGATCTGAGTTTACTCATTACTCCTGGCCTACCACAGTTGGTGGAGACTTGCTCTGTTTGGCTGTTCCAGTCCATATAAAGCACCCCTGTCCTCACCACAGCAAGTCTCTGGTTATCCTCCCTCTGCAATTCCCCCTTCTTGTGTTCTTTTCTCTCTAATAAATAAAATAAAAAAATTNCCCCCTTCTTGTGTTCTTTTCTCTCTAATAAATAAAATAAAAAAATTAAAGATTGAGCATAAATGTGTATATTTAGGCCTTCAAAACCCGAATGGAAACAACCTCCTATGTGTATTTGTCATCATTCCCCTAGTGCTGATGGTGTCAGAGTTGCAAGATAGCCCATGGAGTGAGAAGGCCCATGGTGGAGGGACTCTTGGTTCCTGAAAGACCACAGGAAGGAGCTTTGTCTCCAAACTGAAGATTCACTCAGCACTCTCATGTGGGGAAATTTATGGTGATATGCTACCAAAGTTTGGGGAGTTATTTGGTAATTCAGCATAACATAATATACCTACAACATGTTGAAATCAACAAGTAAATGTCAATTGTCAACAGCCTAGAACCTATAAAATATGACCAGAGAAGCATTCGGCTTCCTGAGCCAGTAGGGCATGTGGTACTTGATCTCAGGGTCATGAGTTTGAGCCCAATATGGAACCCTTAGGTCTGGAAAAAAAAATACCTTACACATGACTAGAATAAAATAGGCTTCGGCAATAGAGCTGTTCAAGGCGGGCTGGATCCTCTAGGCTGTTCATTCAGCCTCTGGGCCCTGAGCACTCAGACGGTGCCAGTGTTTATCAGGCAACAAGTTTCTCTCTCTAGAAGCTCAGGGTCTAGAGGGGAAGATGGACAGACATGAACCAAAAAGGTGAATGAAAAGAGCATTTGCCCCTTAAGAAAAGAGCAAGGGACTATAACTGGGTCCTGAGCTCCACCAAGTGAGGGGTGTGAGGGCTGTGCTGAGAAGAAATTGAGAATTCCTATGGCAGGAAAAGAAGGAGACAGCCCTGCATGAATCAGAGTATATTTAGCCTGGCAGAGGGCACCATGGTTCAGAGGATTGGAAACAATATGACATTCCTGCAGTAGAGTTAGAAATAAGGCCCAGGGGATTGGCAGAAGCAAAAGAGAGGAGCAGGGAGGAAGGGGAGGAGTGCCAAGGTCTGGGGCAGGTGAACAGTATCAGTACCCCGCTCCTAGTTCTGTGTGACTACATAACCCCACACTCAGTGGCTTAACCAATAAACAATTTCACACAGTCTTAGAGGATCAGGAATCCATGAGTGCCCAGCTAGAGGCTCCTGCCAGAGCTTCTCAGTACTTTGGGGCTGTTGAATACACCAAGGCACGACCTGATTAACTGAGAACCTGAGCTCACTTAGGGTTGTTGGCAGGATTCAGTCCGTCTCAAAGGCCTGAGTTCTTCTGTCTCTTGTACATCACATCTCATTGGGATGTAATGTGCACATGTCTGGATCATGGTTCAACATAAGGTATTTTACTCCTGAGTGAAGATCTGAGAGAGAATATGTGTCAGAGTCAGCATGGGACTGGGCAATGAGCTTTTATAACTAAATCTCAGAAGGGGTTTGTGGGTCATGTTGCTATGTTCTGTGGAATGGTAGGAATCACTAAGTCCAGACCACACTCCAGGGGACAATGTTACACAAAGATGTATAAACAGGATATAGGATTTCAGGGAACCACTGAGAGCAGAAGGTGAAGACCTCAATAGGGTTAGGGCATTGCCCAGAATAGTTAGAAGGCTGAAACAGGCATGAACCCAGCTCTTTGAGTGTCCTCAAAGTAGGGACCCTGGATGCATGTTGTCATTTACCAGAGGGCTCTGGGAAAAGTTGTGTTGAAAGAAGTAGCTACAGACATGGAGATGGTATAAGGGTGAGTGTCAGCCTTGATATCCTAGATGGAGGCATTCGGTCAAGTTCCTGGCTGAGGGGCAGCCCATCTCATGGCAACACACTGAGTGGAACCGTAGCCACATCACACCCAATGGAAAGAAGTTAATGGCTCTCAGTACAGGGTATGCAGTCTCTAGAGATAAGTGTGAATTCTGAACTTCAGAAGCCAAGGCTCCAATCCCTTCTTGCTTT
>NW_019154769.1:5410-8459 GCF_002288905.1 Enhydra lutris kenyoni | reverse complement strand
CTGGGACTCCAGAATTTGAGCACTGATGAACACATGTGTACATACATGAAATAGTGTGTATGTTCCTGTGTACACACAGTAGGAACTGTAGATCTGACCAATAGCAGACCCAGAGAAGATAAGAAGAGGAAGAAAATATGGTTGGAGCTATTTCTTACATGACACCATTCCTCCATTATCACAGATATTATCCCACAAATGCCTATGGACATCTGGATGAAGTCCATGCTAGAGTTATCTGTATTGTACAAACAGGATGCAGACCACCCCTGACAGGGATAATGTCTTATCCAGAGACACAAACAGGTAAGATTGGAGAGCTGTTCCTGAAGACACGTGTGTTTACAAGCTGAGGCCCTGGTTGCTTCCAGACATTCCTTAGTGGCCTGTGGAGAGGGGTATGTTGGTTTCACTGTGTACAGATGTGGCCTTGCATGCAGAATGGGGATGAGCAGATGGCAACCCTAAGCACTGATTGTGTAGGAGTCAATCCAAGAGTGGACTTGGGTAGGTGATCTCAGGCAGTGAAGTTACTTCCTTGACTGCAGACCCCAACAGAATTTGGAACCCCACACACAGGCTTCCACATTCTAGTGTAGTCTAGCACCACAGTTACTTGGCTAGAGACATCCAATATTGAAAGATGTTCTACTGCTGTTTGCCTATTTCCCAGGACTCTGGCTCCCAGAAAACCCAGGGGAATGACTTTCTCACATGCTGCAGATGTTGACTCAAACCTCATGGACAAAGCCTCAGGTCATTTGCCAGGAGGTTCGATAAGGTAATACAGAACAGCTTATGTGAGGCCAAGCCACACCTCTGAGCCATTCCAGGGCAACCTCGTCCTCTCCTCTGAAATTTCTGGCAAAGAGAGATATGTGAGGTTCCTGCCACTGGGATGGAGGGGTTTGCAAGATAGTGGATACCCTGGTGATCCCTTTATGTTCACACCAATGTCCTGGTGGGCAGGGTGGAAAGGATTCCTGAGGTGCATCATACCTCTCTCAGAGCTCATCCAAGGCCCTGAAGCTGTGTCACATTTCTCTCCTTGGAGGAGCTGTGTTCATACTGGGGTGTGGTGTGTCTGGAATAGAGTGCCCTGGGTCTAAGGACCAGCAAAGGCAGCCAGGTAGGGCTCTGATGTCTCCTTCCTGATTGCTGGGCACTGTCTTTACAGAGCTCCACACAGGAGATCGGGCAGGAGCTGAATGTTGAGATCCTCTGCCCTACCTCGTTGAAGGACAAAAAGTGCCCCCAAATGCCAACAGAGTCCAGTGCTGGCTCAGGGTGAGTTCAGGTGCTGGGTACATCCATCCCCCAGGGTTCCAGTGGAGCAGAAAGGGATCCATGTCCTAGAAGCCAGCCTAGTACTGCAGTGGGCTTCCTGCTACAGTTCTGACCCCACATGAATCTGCATCACCATCTCCTTTTCAAACCTGTCCTCATTTCCCTGCCCCTTCCTTGGCCAGATGTAGAGTCATTGTCCACATATTTGTAATAATATCAGAAAAGAGACTTTAAATAATGTCTCATGCCATTTATCGAGGATCCTTGTGCTCCCAGGTGTCCCCACTGACCTGACAGTCCTCCCCAAGTTCTGAAAGTCTTGCACATGATCATGGTGAGTTGGGAGACTTTTATCCAAAGGTACATGTTGTCAATGGTACTAGGTCTCTGGCTCTGCCTTTTAGTTTTGAGAATATACATCCCTGAGGCCCCTCCAGGCTCAGGATCAGGGGCTTCATTCTTCTGCACAACATTCCAGAAGGCCAGTCACTTGTCACAGCCGCTGAGCCCAAGAATGGTTTCCCTTCCTCTGTCATTGCTCTCTTTGTAATTCTTGTGTTTTGTATACACTTGTATAATGGCTTGATTTTGTTCATTAAATAAAGTAGAATTTGAGTTTACATAAAATTTTATTCTGATCCTTTTCAATGGAATATGGAGGTTCCATTAAGCACTTTGAGAGTATTGCAAAACCATTTACTTGAGGAATATTTCCATCACAGAGAAACCTGGGCTATGTATCACTCAATGCTCATTCCCTCACCCCAGTCCCGGCAACCACTGCTGTTCTCTCTGTCTTCGGTACTTTACTTCATCTGGGATTTTCATGTGCCCAGTATCCTACATTATGGCCTTCTCTGTCTGGCTACAGAACATAGGAAAGATACAAAAACCTTTTTTTTTTCATTTTTTTTTTTAATTAAAAAAGCGTTTTATTACACCGAATGGTTCTGAAACAGCAATGATCGTGGGAAGCCCCACAATGAACTACTTTAATTTTCTGGAATTGTGGTCCCTTTCATAAGGACACCTTGAAAAGCAGAAACTGGGGAATTGTCTGGGTCCATGAGACACCTTTAAATTATTTCATTTCCTTGCATAGGCCATGTTTAAACCATTTTAGTGGGCATATTATAAAAATATTCACATTACATCTTACATCTTCCCAATTTTTACTAACAAATCAGGAAATAAAGTAAATAGTTCTTTAGGTTTAGGCAGACTATATTTATGTAGTTAAATAATGATTTAAGTATGAATAAATGAAGACAAATTCCTTCTTCCATGAAATAATCACCCATAATGGATGGTGTCCTGTTTCCATGATTTTCCCTCTGGATTAAATGTGTGCTTGCTTGCACACATGTGTGTGTGCAAAGATGGTGCGGGCGGCAGGGAGAGTTTTAGGGTTGGGCTCTTGTTCTACCTGATGTCCCTACAGTGGATAGGCACGGTCACTGCTGATCCCTTAGACATTCTCAGTGACAGCACTCAAATCACCATCTGTTGAACAACTGAGCTTTTTCCAATTGTTTGACTCACATCATTAAAGTAATAAGTACATCTGAGTCACAAATCTCTGTTCTTTATGTCTGATTCCTATAAGAATCATTTCTGGAACACCATTAACCACATTTTTGGAGGACATACTGCAGGCTCCTCTATCTATGCTCTCTTTATCCAGTGGCAGCCTTCCTTGAGAAAGGAGGAATCTGGAGTCTATAGATGAGACCTGAAACCATAAGGAGGAAAAGCCAGCAGT
>NW_019154769.1:0-4722 GCF_002288905.1 Enhydra lutris kenyoni | reverse complement strand
TCTGCCACAAGATGGAGCTAACCAGGCACAAAAGGTACATCTTCAGAGAGAGGACATCTTGGGCTCTCCCTGCAGGAAGAAAGAGAAACACCAGTGAATGGGGACTCAGTGAGAAAGGAGAGCTCTGAGCACTAGGGGAGGGGCTGTCCTTGTCTGGGGCACTGCCCTATTGGTCAGGGACACAGGATCTGTGTAGGTTTGTAGGGAGTGATCAGGCTTCATCCTACCAACAGGTCCATCAAAAACCAAATTCACCTCCAGAAAATACTTTGAACTCTGACCATAAAAGGTTCTAGTATCTTGGCAAGCAATGAAGCCTAAGATGCTATGTACCAATGATTAAATGATAGGGTGAGATAGGAGATAGTCGTGATGGAAGTGAGGGCAGATCATTTGCCTGCTTTGGAGGGGGAGAGCCCCATCACAAGGCACCGCAGCATTTGTTCCAAAAACAGATGACAATTTAGGAACCTCTAGACTGACAGTCTCCACACTGAGTATTGTTCACGTCCAGGACACAAGCTCTGGGTGAGATCCTTAGCCAGGGTTGGCCTGGGTCTGATGGATGAGGATCAGTGTTGTGGCATCCCAGCTGAGGGACAGGTCACCCATAATGGAGGGGATGAAAGTTTTCTGGAAATACAATTGATTCAGGGGGAGTCAGGCTTGCCAGGCAAAATGGACAGAGTAAGGTAGAGGCCCAGAGCCCATGGCAGTGGGCTTACAGTGGGTAATCTAAGCAGGTAAAGCTAGGGATGACTGAGTGTCCTTTGAGAACATGAATCATGTCAGTCAATCTCTATAACAATTCCATGAGGAAGGTAGAAATGCTGTCTCTGTTTGACGAATTTGGAAACCAAGGCTTTATGAAACTGTCCCTCTCCATACTCCACATTGAGACAGAGGCAGGATTTGAACCCAGGCCTTGCCTACCCTTGTTGGCCCCACATGACAGGAAGACTGCATTCCAGATGATTCAGAAGGGACTTCTCGACTCTGGGTTTACACGAATCTTTGTGCCTGGTACCCAGGGAGAAACCTCATCCTGCCCAGACAAAGGCTGGATGGAACTGGGAGAGTCCTCTGTACCAAGATCTGCCATTGTCAGACAACAGACCCAAGCCAAGCTCCAGAGTGGTACCACTGCCCCCTGAGTTCAGTGAGGTCTCCAGGCCTGGGTGTTTGTATGTGGAGCTTTGCACAACTCTGAGTTCCATGTTGGGACCGTGTGAATGGAACACAGAGTCCAGTGGCAGAGAGACAGCAGTTCTAGGCCCTACTCAGCCTCTTTGAAGCTGGGTTACCCCAAGCAGGGCTCTGAAGCTATAGACACCATCCCTAAATTAGAGATAGTAATGGGTATAGCTCAGTAGGATGTAGAAATCAATGACTCCTACAGTTCCTACCTGGTGCTTGGGAGCACGTGGGGGGCCCAGAGGAAAGGCAGTGCTGGTGACAGATTTACCCATGTATCATTTCTTCCACTTGTTGATTCTGGAATCATCTTTAAGAAACTGATGCTTAATCTAAGGTCAGGAATATTTCTTCTCAGGCTTTTATCTGAGGTTCACAGTTTTAGGTCTTACATTTAGGTCTGTGACTCATTTGGCGTTAATTTTGTGTCTCATGTGAGGGGAGGGTCCACCTTCATTCAGTCATTTATAATTTTATGTATCTGCATGTGCACGAAGGGACACAGTTTAGTCACTCCAGTAACTTAGGTTGTCACTTGCAGTGGATTGTCAGTAGACCCAAATAATCTTTGCAGTAAATAGTCCTTGAAGCAGTTGTCTAAGATTGTGAGGGAAGTCCCAAAGGAAGCTAACTTCTACCTTCTGCAGAGGTGGAGACATGTCTTCCATAAGAGCATACACACCCCTCTGGTGGTCACAGGAGATATTGCAGGAGTACCACAGGGCTCCCTGACCCGCCTGCAAAACAAGCCACATTCAAGATCTTCAAAGATCCCAGAGAAATCAAAAACAATTCTGTAAAATTCAATGTTTTGGGGGATGTCTTCTAGGAAGTCTATGAAAAAATAGACTTCTTCTCAAGCGCACTATTTTTTAAATTTTATTTATTTTATTTATTTTTTATTTTTTATAAACATATATTTTATTCCCAGGGGTACAGGTCTGTGAATCACCAGGTTTACACACTTCACAGCACTCACCATAGCACATACCCTCTCCAATGTCCATAACCCCACCCCCTTCTCTCAACCCCCCTCCCCCCAGCAACTCTCAGTTTGTTTTCTGAGATTAAGAGTCACTTATGGTTTGTCTCCCTCCCAATCTCATCAACAGATGAATGGATAAAGAAGATGTGGTATATATACACAATGGAATACTATGCAGCCATCAAAAGAAATGAAATCTTGCCATTTGCGGATGATGTGGATGGAATTAGAGGGTATCATGCTTAGCGAAATAAGTCAATCAGAGAAAGACAACTACCATATGATCTCCCTGATATGAGGAAGTGGAGATGAAACATGGGGGGTTAAGGAGATAGGAGAAGATTAAATCAAGTGCACTATTTTGAGAAGTATTTTCTTAGCAGCTGAGTCGGGCCCTGGGTCAAAGGACAGGAAGTAGGGAGAATGGTGGATGCATCCCAAGAGGCACAGCTTGTAGGGTGGGAAAGTGTGTGGGAATAACTGGTCTAAGCCACAGCTCTGTATATACGGATGAAAGAAAACAGTAAAGAGAAACAGGCCACATTTATGGATTCCTTTGCTTACATTAAACACAAAACATTTTAGACAATTTGTAAACAATATCTCAGCATGCCTGTATTCTTTTTTCCAAGTTAGATGACATCAACATATATTCCCAGTTATTTTTTTTTACTTATTAGGAGAACATGATATGATATATGGAACCCAAAATGATTCTACAAAAATCCTAGTAGAACTAACAGATGGATTAAGTCAAGCATAAAGACAGAGATTCAATATATGAAAATGAGTTTTATGTCTATACATGAATAATAAGTTATCACTGAGAGAAAGTAAGAAAGTACTTTTTAATTGATAATCAGTTAAAAAGAATAAAATACTTACGAAGTATTTTCATCAATAAGGGAAAGACCTGTATATTGAAAACCATAAATTATTAAAGAATTTGAAGTAGACAGAATGAAGTCTTTAGACATCCCATATTAAAGGATCCCAAGAATATATGTAATCCAAAAATACATACTGCAAAAAGCAATCTAAACGTTCAGTTCAAACACCATCAACATTTAATAGCATTTCCAGAAATAAGAACAGCAATCATACAAAGTGAATAATACCATGGAAGGCCTTGAATAGCCAAAGCCATCTGGAGGAAGAAGAAAACTGGAGGTGTCATGCTTTCTGAATTCAACGTATATTACAAAGCTGAGGAAATCAAAATGGTATACAATTGATATACAGACAGACACACAGATGAATGGAACACAGTACAAAGACCAAGAAGAAACTGACATATATGTCAATTAATTTACAACAAAAGCTCCAAGAATATAAAATAGGGAAGCAACAGTCTTCACAATAAGTGGCTTTGGAAACAAGGCTCTGGGCAACTTCAAGTAAAGCAATGCAACTGAATGTCTATCCAACCCCATCCACAACAAGAGTCAACATGTGACAAAGACTTCAACAAAACAGCTACACCCATAAAATACCTAGATGAAAACTGGACAGAATGCTATTAACACAACAACATTTTTTTTTAATAATCTCCATGACCAAAATTTTAACTCAAGATTCTGAGATCAAGAGATAGATGCTTTGGGGGGAGAAGTCAAGTTGGCAGAGAAGTAGCAGGCTGAGACTACTTCCGGTAGCGGGAGATCAGCTAGATAGCTGATCTAAAGATTGCAAACACCTACAAATCCAATGGGAGATTGAAGAGAAGAACAACAGCAATTCTAGAAACAGAAAATCAACCGCTTTCTGAAAGGTAAGACTGGCGGAGAAGTGCATCCAAAGCGACGGGAAGATAGATCGTGGGGGGAGGGGCCGGCTCCCGGCAAGCGGCGGAGCAACGCAGCACAAAATCAGGACTTTTAAAAGTCTGTCGCTCCAGAGGCTTAACCAGGGTGAAGCCCACACGGTGTCAGCGTGGCCTCAGGTCCCACAGGGTCACAGAAGGATTGGGGGTGTCTGAGTGTCACAGAGCTTACAGGAATTAGAACGGGGAAGCCGGCTACAGAGACAGAGCTGAGGAGTGAGCTCTAAGCTCGGGGTTACCTTGAACTGGTCGCAGGCTCAGTCAGCTCGGAGCACAGCCAGAGGCCAGGGTGACGGGAGTAATTGGGCGCTGTTCTCTGAGGGTGCACTGAGGAGTGGGGTCCCGGGCTCTCGGCTCCTGCATGCCAGAGACCGGGAGGCCGCCATCTTCATTCCCGTCCTCCGGAAATCTAAGGAAAGCGCTCAGGGAACTAAAGCTCCCGAAAGCAAACCCGATCGGATTACTCAGACCGGCCCCGGGTAAGGGCAAGGGCGGTGCAATTCCGCCTGGGGCAAAGACACTTGAGAATCACTACAACAGGCCCCTCCCCCAGAAGATCAATAAGAAACCCAGCCAGGACCAAGTTCACCTACCAAGGAGTGCAGATTCAATACCAAGGAGAGCAGCGGAATTCCAGAGGAGAAAGCAAAGCACGGAACTCATGGCTTTCTCCCCATGATTCTTTAGCCTTGCAGTTAATTTAATTTTTTTTTCTTTTTCT
>NW_019154768.1:0-11682 GCF_002288905.1 Enhydra lutris kenyoni | reverse complement strand
TGAAGATTTGGTATATGTAAACATTGTGAAAGGGTTTCCCCCACTAAGTTAACTAATCCATCACCTCCCTTATTTACCCTTTTTTCTTGCTGAGAACATTTAAGCTCTACTTTCCCTGAAAATTTCAATTATACAATACAATGTTATCATAGTCACCATATTATATATTAGATCCTCAGACCTTATTCATTCTATAACTGAAAGTTTGTGGCCTTTTACCAACCTCTTCTTATTTCCCCACCCCCACCCCTAGCAATCACTTCTCTCCTCTTTTTCTATGAATTCAAGTTTTTTTTTAAGATTTCACATATAAGTGATACCATGTAGCATTTATCTTTCTCTGTATAGCTTATTTCACATAGCACAATGCCCTCTAGTCTCATTTATGTTGTCACAAATTACAGGATTTCTTTCTTTTTTAAGTCTGAATAATATCCTATTGTATATAGATGGCACATTTTCTTTCCATTTATGAGTTGACAGACACTTAGGTTGTTTCCATGCCTTGGGTGTTGTAAGTAATACTGCTATGAACTTGGCAGTAAATATGTAACTCCTTGACATAATTGTTCTGTTTCCTTTGGATATATACCCAGAAGTGGGATTACTGGATTATATAGTACTGTGTTTAATATCTTAAGAACCTCCATACTGTTAACTCCATACTGTAAGGGACCTCCATACTGTTTTCCATAGTGTTTGCACCAGTTTGCATTCCCACCAACACTGCACAAGGGTTTCCTTTTCTCCACATCTTCAGCATTTGTTATCATTTGCTTTTTGATGTTATAACAGGTGTGAGATGATAATTTGTTGTGGTTTTGATTTGTATTCCCTTGATGATGAGTGATGTTTGGCACCTTTTCATGTACCTCTTGACCATTTGTATATCTTCTTTGGAAAAGTGTCTGTTCAGGTCCTTTGCCCATTTTTATATGGGGTTTTTAATTAATTTATTTATTTTGATGTATGAGTTCCTTGTACATTTTGGATGTCAACCCCTTATCAGATATGAGGTTTACAAATATTTTCTGATTGTAGGTTGACTTCTCATTGTGTTGATGGTTTGCATCACTACATTGAAATATTTTAGTTTGATATCCTCCTATATGTTTCTGTTTGCTTTTATGGTCTTTATCTTCTTGTGTTCCACTATTTTAGGTACCTCTTGTAATTGGAATCCATGTTACTGCACTTGACAGGATTTCCTTCTTTTTTTAAGGGGCAATAAATCCATTGTATATACCATCTTTTATTTATTCATTTTCCTATTGATGGACATTTGATTGTTTCTGCATCATGGTTATTGTGAATAATGTTGCAATAAAAATGGGTATTTGGGAAGACAGGGATGAACCAGGAAGCATACCTTCACTCTCCTGCCTGTCACACTATTGCTGGAAGTCATTAACACAGAGGCTGTCCACTTTACATCCAGCTGCCCATATAATTCAAATAGAGACCCTGAATTTGCTCCCTGTGTAATCTTTTGTTCTAAGACCTTAATGTAACTGCGAATAAAGCTAATGACTTATTTTATGCTTCATACTCTAAGCAACAACCTTCACCCCCATTTAAACAATTTTCCGAAGGAAGTATCTAATTATCCAACCCCAACCTCAACTCAGTCTGGTAAATAAAATTCAGACTACTTTGACCACCAAAAAAAGAAAAAGGTATGAGGATCAACTAGCCAGAAGCTATCGAGAAGACTCCAAAGCCGAGTTTTGAAGGGAATATGACAGATTGGGATATTCTGTGGATGCATTGGCTTCCATGGCCACTTGAAGCCTTGCTCTAGTCAAGGCGTAAGAAATGCTCCACCTAATGTGCCCATGAGTACTTCAACTCTCCTAGTATGTTCTTAATTTAAGGGAAAGTTTTTAGTTCTGATGGCCAACTGAATTAAGTTCAGAACTATTCAAGTTTATATTGCTCCAGGATAAAACACAACAGGGTTATGTTTAGATGGATGCAAATCTCAGTTTTATTTAAGGGAGCACATTCTAACATTAAATCTTCTTGGAGGTAGAATGGTCCCTGCTGTCACCTTCTCAAAGTCGAAAGATTAAAGTAGGCTTCCGGTTGTACATATGCAAAAGAGATTGAATGAAAGAGTGAATGTGAACACGTTCATGCTGAGGATGTAACAGCCATTTCTCCTTCATGTTTGGAGAGTATTTGTGTAATCAGTGAAAGGACAGGAAGCTGACTCTTCTTATGGAATTCAGGTTGGCCAGGTGATTTCAAATATTATGCATTTAATCCCCACAGAAATCCAGTCATGCTAATATTATCTTCACTTTACTGAGAAGAACTTGGGCTCACCTGTCCAAAGACATAAAGATAGAATTATGTAGGCTTTTCCAACTCCTGAAACTATGTTCTTAATAAAACTGAACATGTATGAAGCACTTATTCTATGTAGCACCATGTTGAAGCACTCCTTCCCCATTATGTCCTTTAATCTCCAACAGGTTGATAAAGCAAACACCAGTCTCATTCCTATTTATAGATGAAGGTATTTAAGTTTAAAAAATTAATTGAATTGTCCACTGAAATATATTTTATTATTAGCAAAACCAGGATTTGACCCTAGGCAACTTAACTGCACACTTCTAATCATTAGTATATACTGCCTTACTTCTTCACTAGGCTGCTTGCTGGGATCTACTACAGTAATGATTTTTGGCATATTTTTCCAGGAAGCAGTACACCTTCTTATAGGCCTATTTAGAAATAAAACCACATTTATTCATAGATTTTTTTTAAAAATACAAAGTAATTATAAAACCAGAACTCATAAGCTCTAAATCATTTCTAATTGCCACAACTATCATCAACACCACAGCAAGATCCTGTGAGGGTGAACTGCAGCAGAAATAAGGCAGTCCTGAGTTACATGCCATTCTCTGTTCCAGCTGTACCTTCAACTCTTTCTCTCCCAATATAGGAAACACATGGGATTGCTAGCAAGTGTGATATTACAATAGGGAAAATCTTACATTCAAACATGTTAGTTTAAAAATTTACAAGTGTTTATACTTTATTAGTAGTAACATTGTGTATGCATGCATGTGTGTGTGTATTTGTGTGTGTGTGTGCATTTGTGCAGGTAGGTGTTCATGCATATGTGTGCATCTTCGTGTGTGTGTGTGTGTGCATGTAACACAGCTTACAACTAATCAAGGTATACCATGGTCCAGCATTCTCCAAGTACTCTTCCACTATAATTTTAGGTAAATGTGTGTAGCAGATAATGTTGATTATCTGTCCATATCCTCTTGGATCTCATTTTTACAACTTGTGTTTCCCAATAAGAGGATTGCTTATGGGCTCCAGGAGCCCTCTTTTGCGGGGCAGATATCCAGAAGTTCTGGGTATTTAACTCCCCCCCTTGATGGGTGGCCCTTAACTGGTGACTCCCAGCTATAGGAGTAGGACAGTCCCAGTTCACTTGACTGGGATGGGGATGATCAGAGGCAGAATCCACAGTCCATAGTTCTCTGCAGGATGAGGTTGAAGCTAGCTCCTGCAAAGCCATGCCTGAGATCACTCTTGCTCAGCTTCCTCCTCTCTTCTGGCCTGATTTCCCCATTCCTTCCCACTCCCTGACAAGTTTTCCTGGAAGCACTTTGTTGACAAATCACTTAAAGTTGAATCATCCTCTCCGATTTGCTTCTGGGGAACCAGTCTGGGAAAATGTCTCCTGGGTCCTCTAACAGATTTCAGGCCCTAGCAGTGACAACCAGATTTCATAAAAAGACTTGTAGTTGAATGTTTATGGACACATCTATCAAAAGATAAGAAAAATAAAAAGAGGGCACCTGGGTGGCTCAGTGGGTTAAGCCACTGCCTTCGGCTCAGGTCATGATCTCAGGGTCCTGGGATAGAGTCCCACATCGGGCTCCCTGCTAAGCAGGGAGCCTGCTTCCAGGGAGCCTGCTTCCCTCTCTCTCTGTCTGCCTCTCTGTCTACTTGTGATCTCTGTCTGTCAAATAAATAAATAAAATTTAAAAAAAATAAAAAGAAGAAAGACAGGAAGGAGAAAAGGAAGGAAGGAAAGAGCGAAGAGAAGAAAACAAACAAACAAAAACCTCCGTCTGGTTCTACATAGTAAGTTACAGCTATGAAACACTTTTTTTCCCTATCATTGTTTTCAGTTGTGCTCAGTCAAGTCCCTTTTCTTTTCCCTTAACATCTTGGCCATTATCAATACTCAATCTAGTTGAAAATGCATCTCTGCCCCCACCTCCAGAACAGGCTTCAGCTGGGATGTTCACTGCTTACAATGTATGTGTGAGTGTGTGTGGGTGTATGGGTGAATGTTTCTGGGACAAATTTTCTGCCCTTTGCTGCAAAGTGTTGTTCTTCTGTGTTGATGCTGTTGGGGAAGAGAGTGAAAGAAAATAGTGAATATGACCAAACTTACCCAACTCTTGTTGTGGTCCTCATTTTGTCAATAGCCATCTCTTCTCCGACCAGCTGTGCCCAGGTGTCAGGACTATGGCACCAGCCAGGTCATGCTGGCTCTTATGGACACAAGGGTGAGTTCCTTGGAAGTCACTGCAAGGCCTTCCAGCTGCATAGCTCTTCAGAGGAAAGCTGGCTATATCTTTTTATTTTATATCCTTCCCCCAGAAGTATACCCCCAAAGTTTTTACTCTTAGGTCCTAGATGGAGTGTCAACATGCTGGCCCAAACCCAACTACATTTCATGGGATCCCATGGATACATCATCCTTCCTCCTTCTCCTCCTAATTCTCCTATATTTTTCATACAGGCTTAGGCTAGTCTAACCAACTAAGCATGTAACCAAATGGGAAATAAACTGCAATGTCCCTTTTTGATGGCATCTTTCAATCTTTATAAGAGATTCTCTTGGAGTGCCATATCCGCACACCCCTCACACTTTAGAGAAAGAATGAAATAATCTTCAAAGACTAATAGATAATTCCCCATGAGGCCAAGGCCAAAGAAACTAAAGACTCCCTCTTCTCTCTCCATGCCTGAGTCTTTAGGTATAAATAGACAGATGGATAGATGAGAAATAATAAATAATTGATTTTTTTTCAAATACACATGATTAATGAGGGGTAGATAAAGGATACATAGATGATTAGTTATTAGATGATAGATGCACAGTTGGTTCAATAGATTTTGTTCCCTTTAATTAAGCCCTGAAGAAATGAGTCTGGTCCCATCGTTGAGGAAAATTTTTACTAATCCGTGCTCTAGAATCAATTTCTAGGCAATAGGGAGATTTCCTGTCAACATTCCACTATACTTTTTTCTCATTATTCCAAATAAGAAGAGTGAGGGTTTATCATTTCTCCCTTGCCCACTGAAAAAGATGAAATTTTAATTGTTTTTTACTTTAGCATATATGTGAAATTAGGACTGTGCTTAGTGACAAAGTGGTACAAAAAAATAGAAGTTTATAGGAAGTGACCTCAAGGAACTTGCAATCTTAGGAACACTTAATTGACATACATAAAGTGTTAAGTGATAATAGGAAGCAGTCTCTGATTAAGTGTCTAAAATAAATGGTTTTAGGAGTAATGGCTATCAGATAAAGACAATAACAAAGTCTGTGCAGGTTGAAATAACCAGTGAAGCATAAGCCTTGATTTAGGCTTTATGGCATGTTTAGAAAGGTATAAATTCCAAATAATGGGGGAGCCAAGATTCAAGTGCTGCTGATTTCCTGGCACTAGGGAATTATCAGAATCCAGTGACCTATTCAAATGCTGTTTATATTTGTTTATTGTTTATTTCTATCCTTTATTTAGGAGGCCCAACTCCAGAACACCTAAGCAGTGAAAATGGTTTTTAAAGGATTTTATGAATGATTACCAACAATACTGCTTTTAAACGTGATTTGCTGTATAGTTCGTGGTGTGGTAATCTGAGCTATATGCACCTTTTGATGATATTGCAGGAAGCCGATCCCAAGGCTGCAGACAGGTTTCTGAGGATCAAAATTTATGACCACAAAGCTGTTAAGCTTTCATACAATTTGGGGAATAGCAACTGCTTTAAAATGTTGAAAATTGTAAAAAGTGTTAATCCACATAATGAGAAGAAATGCTGATACACTGATATCAGAAAAACTGATACACTGCACTCACAAGATGCGAGGGCTATTATGAGTCTGTTTTAATCAGATGCTCGATGAAGTCAGGTCCTAGATATGCGGAACAAAAGATCTTTCTTCTTAATTGGTAACCAGCTCCAGTGGCTATTTATATCAAAATTTTCAAAGGTATGTTGAGTTTGAGGAGTTCTTTATAGATCCTGGATGTCAGCCCTTTGTCTGTAGTGCCATTTGGGAATATCTTCTCCCATTCTATGGGCTGCCTCTTTGTTTTGTTGACTGTTTCCTCTGCTATGCAATAAGAAGCCTTTGATCTTGAAAAAGTCCCAAAAGTTCATTTTCACTTTTGTTTCCTTTGCCTTTGGAGACATATCTTGAAAGAAGTTGCTGTGGCTGATGTCAAAGAGGTTACTGCCTATGTTCTCCTCTAGGATTTTGATAGATTCCTCCTTCATGTTGAGGTCTTTTATCCATTTCGAGTTTATCTTTGTGTATGGTGTAAGAGAATGGTCGAGTTTCCTTCTTCTACACATAGCTGTCCAATTTCCCCAGCACCATTTATTGAAGAGACTGTCATTTTTCCACTGTATATTTTTTCCTGCTTTGTCGAAGATTATTTGACCATTGAGTTGAGGGTCCATATCTGGGCTCTCTACTCTGTTCCACTGGCCTATATGTCTGTTTTTATGCCATGCTGTCTTGTTGATCACAGCTTTGTTGTAGAACTTGAAACCAGGCAATGTGATGCCCCTAGTTTTGTTTTTCTTTTTCAACATTTCCTTAGCAATTCAGAGTCTCTTCTGGTTCCATACAAATTTTAGGATTGTTTGTTCCAGCTCTTTGAAAAATGCACATGGAATTTTGATTGGGATGGCACTGAACGTGTAGATTGCTCTAGGCAGTATAGACATTTTAACAATGTTTATTCTTCCAATCCAAGAGCATGGAATCGTCTTCCATCTTTTGGTGTCTTCTTCCATTTCTTTCATGAGTGTTCTGTAGTTCCTCAAGTGCAGATCCTTTACCTCTTTGGTTAGCTTTATTCCCAAGTATCTTATGGTTCTAGGTGCTACAGTAAATGGAATTGATTCTCTAATTTCCCTTTCTGTGTTTTCATTGTTAGTGTATAAGAAAGCCACTGATTTCTGTACATTGACTTTGTATCCTGCCACGTTACTGAATTGCTGTATGAGTTCTAGTAGTTCGGGGGTGCAGTCTTTTGGGTTTTCCATATAAAGTACCATGTCATCTGCGAAGAGAGAGAGAGTTCGACTTCTTCTTTGCCAATTTGAATACCTTTTATTTCTCTATGTTGTCTAATTGCTGTTGCTAGGACTTCTAATACTATGTTGAACAAGAGTTATGAGAGTGGGCATCCTTGTCGTGTTCCTGATCTCAAAGGGAAGGCTGTGAGCTTTTCCCATTGAGGATGATATTCACTGTGGGTTGTTTTTTTTTTTTTTTAAGATTTTATTTATTTATTTGACAGACAGAGATCACAAGCAGGCAGAGAGACTGGGAGAGAAGCAGGCTCCCTGCTGAGCAGAGAGCCCGATGTGGGGCTCGATCCCAGGACCCTGGGATCATGACCTGAGCTGAAGGCAGAGGCTTTAACCCACTGAGCCACCCAGGCACCCTAGCTGTGGGTTTTTCATAGATAGATTTTGAGAAGTTGAGGAATGTTCCCTCTATCCCTATACTTTGAAGCATTTTAATTAGGAAGAGATGCTGTATCTTGTCAAATCCATCTTCTGCCTCAATTAAGAAAGCCGTGTCAAAAAATGGGCAGATGATATGAACAGACACCTCTCCAAGGAAGACATACAAATGGCTAACAGACACACGAAAAAATGTTCATCATCATTAGCCGTCAGGGAGATTCAAATCAAAACCACCAGTTAGAATGGCCAAAATTAATAAGACAGTAAACAACAAGTGTTGGAGAAGATGTGGAGAAAGTGGAACCCTCTTACACTGTTGGTGGGAATCCAAGTTGGTGCAGCCACTTTGGAAAACAGTATGGAGATTCCTTAAGAAATCAAAAATAGAGCTACCCTATGACCTTGCAATTGTACTACTGGGTATTTACCCCAAAGATACAGATGTAGTGAAAAGAAGGGCCATCTCTACCCCAATGTTCATAGCAGCAATGGCCACAGTGGCCAAACTGTGGAAAGGACCAAGATGTCCTTCAACAGGTGAATAGATAAAGAAAATATGGTCCATGTATACCATGGAGTATTATTCCTCTAACAGAAAGGATGAATACCCAGCTTTTGTATCAACATGGAAGGGACTAGAAGAGATTATGCTGAGTGAAATAAGTCAAAAAGAGAGAGTCAATTATCCTACAGATTCACTTATTTGTGGAGCATAGGGAATAACATGGAGGACACTGGGAGATGGAGAGGAGAAGTGAGTTGGGGGGAAATCAGAGGGGGAGACAAACCATGATAGACTCTGGACTCTGAGAAACAAACTGAGGATTTGGGGGGTGGTGGTAGGGGTTGTTGTGAGCCTGGTGACAGGTATTATGGAGGGCATATATTGCATGGAGCTCTGGGTGTGGTGCATAAACAACGAATTTTGGAACACCAAAAAAAAATAAATTTAATTAATTTTTTTCAAAGGTAAATGCCTTCTGTTGCTCATTTATATAGTGAGGTGCCAGGAATGGCCAGTACTTACCATGTGCCAAATGTGGGAACATGTAAATTAATTTCTGAAGTGTTGGGTGGAAAATAATTGTCAAATACTTCCCTATATAATTATATTACTATATTTGTCAACAAAGCAGTTGGCATGTGGGCAATATTTGATGCACTTATCAACCTCTCAGAGGTTCTAGGATCCTTACTCCAGGACCCTTTCATCCTGAATATGATCTAGAAGCCATTTTTACAGAACCTTATAGAATCACCAACAGACACATGAAAAAATGTTCTACATCCCTTGTCATCAGGAAAATACAAATCAAAACCACAATGAGATACCACTTTACACCAGTTAGAATGGCTAAAATTAACAAGACAGGAAAAAAAAACAAATGTTGGGAAGGATGTGGGAAAAGCGGAACACTCTTACACCATTGGTGGGAATGCAGGCTGGTACAGTCACTCTGAAAAACAGTATGGCTGTTCCTCAAGAACTTAAAAATAGGGACACCTGGGTGGTTCACGTGATTAAGTGTCTGCCTTCAGCTTAGATCATGATCCCAGGAACCTGGGATCAAATCCCACATCAGGCTCATGCTCAGCGGGGAAGCTGCTTCTCTCTCTGCCTGCTCTGCCTGTTCTGCCTGCAGCTCTCCCTGCCTCTGTTCTCTCTCTAACAAATAAATTAATTAAATCTTAAAAAAAAAAAGAAGTTAAAAATAGAGCTACCCTATGACCCAGCAATTGCACTACTGGGTATTTACCCCAACGATACAGATGTAGTGGGAAAAAAAAAGTGACACCTGCACCCCAGTGTTCATAGCAGCAATGTCCACAATAGCCAAACTGTCGAAGGAGACAAGATACACTTCAACAGATGAATGGATTAAGAAGATGTGGTTCATCTATACAATGGATTATTCTTCAGCCATCAGAAAGGATGAAGACGTAGCATTTACACTTATATGGGTGGAACTGGAGGCTAAGTGAAATAAGTCAGGGAAAGACAATTATCATATGGTTTCATTCATCTGTGGACTATAAGAAATAATGCAGAGGATCATAGGGGAAGGGAGGGAAAACTGAATGGGAAGAAATCAGAGAGCAAGACAAACCAAGAGAGACTCATGACTCTGGGAAACAAACTGGAGGTTGCTGAAGGGGAGCTTGGTGGGGGGATGCAATAACTTGGTGGTGGGCATTAAGGAGGACACATGATGTAATGAGCACTGGGGGTTACATGCAAATGCTAAATCATTGAACAGTACATCTGAAACTGATGATGGCTACTTGAATTTAAATTAAGAAAAATAGAGATTGAAAAGAAACTCCTCATCAGCAAGAAAGGGAGTTTGAAACATCAGAAGAAACTGTGTTGAGATTTGGCATTTTAAGTGGGAAATGTGATTAATGTTGATTTTGGAGGACATAAACTTAGTGTACAAATAAGATAAAAACAGGCAGGCAAGGGAGGAGTCAAGATGGTGGAGAAGTAGCAAGCTGAGATAATATTAGATGCAGGAGATCAGCTAGATAGCTTATCAAACCATTCCAAACACGTACAAATCCAACAGGCGATCAAAGAAAAGAGCAGCAATTTTAGAAACAGAAAATTGACCACTTTCTGAAAGGTATGACCAGCAGAGAAGTAAATCCAAAGTGATGGGAGGATAGCTGTGGGGGGAGGGTCTGGCTCCCTGCAAGTGGAAGAGCAACGGAGCACAAAATCAGGACTTTTAAGAGTCTGCTCCACTGAGGGACATCGCTCCAGAGGCTAATCCGAGGTGAAGACCATACTGGGAGAGCATGGTCTCAGTTCCCACGGGGTCACAGAAGGATCAGGAGTGTCTGAATGTCACAGAGCTTGGAGGTATTAGAGCGGGAAAGCCAGCTACAGAGACAGAACTGAGAAGTGAGCTCTCAACTTGGGGATACCTTAAATTGTGATCCATGGCACAAGCCACTGCTTGGTGAGCAGGGACCCCACAAGATCTGGGGAGGCCCCCCCTGGAAAAGCGCAGGGATCTGCGGGGTTTGGAGACTCCATGTGCAGCTGTGTGCCAGAGACAGAAATGCTTGGTAACAGGCTGGGTGAGCTCAGAGAGCTGGCTGGAGGTCAGGGAGATGGGAGTGATTGAGTGCTTTTCTCTGAGGGCGCTCTGAGGAGTGGGGCCCTGAGCTCTCAGCTCCTCTGGGCCAGAGATTGGGAGGCAACCATTTTCATTCCCATCCTCCAGAGCTCTACAGAAAGCGTTCAGGGAACAAAAGTTCCTGAAAGTGAACCGAGCTTATTACTTAGCCCAGACCCTGGTAAGGGTGGTGCAATTCTTCCTCAAGCAAAGACACTTGAGAATCACTACAACAGGCCCCTCATCCAGAAGATCAAGCCAAGACCAAGTTCACTTACCAAGGAGAACAGCGGAATTCCAGAGGAGGAGAAAGCAAAGCATGGAATTCACGGCTTTCTCCCCATGATTCTTTAGTCTTGCAAAGTTAATTTTTTTTATTTTATTTTTTCCTTCTGCTAATTTTTTTAACTTTTACTCTTTCCTCTTTTAACCTTTTTAAGTAGTTTATCTTAACAATACCTTTCATTTAAAAAATCTTTTTTGAACCTTCATTATTATAGTCATATTTTATCCTTCATTGTATCTAACTTTATTTTTTGTATACACATAGGGTTTTTTCTTCCAAAAATTTTTGGGATACAACTTCTTCTAGTAGATCAAAATATACCCTAAATCTATCACAGGGCTTTGTTCTAGTCTCTGGCCTGAGGAAATTCTCCCAACCAACTTAACTTACCAACGCTTTTTAGAAATTAAAAAAAAAATCATCTTTATAGTCCTATTTCATCCCTTCATCATGTTTACCCTTATTTATGTTTTCCATTTTTTTTTAAATTTTAGGAGGTAGTTTCTTCAAAGAGAC
>NW_019154767.1:7526-11688 GCF_002288905.1 Enhydra lutris kenyoni | reverse complement strand
GAGAGGCAGATAAAATGAGGAGACAGAGAAAATTTATTCCAAATGAAAGAACAGGACAAGGCCATGGCTAGAGATTGAAGCGAAACAGATGTAAGTACATACCTGATAGAGAATTTAAAGCAAGGATCATGAGGATAATCACTGGACTTGAGAAAAGAGTAGAACACTAAGTGAGACCCTTAACACAGAGATGAAGCATAATGTAGCAGAGATAAAGTTCTCAATAAAGAGAAATAAAATGAGAAACACTTGATGGGATGAATAGCAGGTTGGAAGAAGAAGAGGAATGAGTTAGTGGCCTAGATGACAGGGTAATGGAAAGTAGTCAAAGTGAACAAAAGAGAGAAAGAAGAATTACACAAAATGAGATAGACTTAGAGAACTCAGTGGCTTCAAACATAATAGCATTTGTATTATAGGAGTTCCAGAAGAAGAGAGAAAAATGGGCAGGAAATTTATCTGAAGAAAATATAGCTGAAAACTTGCCCAATCTGGGGAAGGAAACAGATATCCAGATCCAGGAGGTACGGAGAACTCCTATCAAAATCAACAAAACGGGTCCATACCAGAACATAGCATAATTGAGTTGGCAAAATAGAGTGATAAAGAAAACATTTTAAAAGCATCAAGACAAAAGAAGTCAGTAACTTACAAGGGACAACCCATAACGTTAGCAGGAGATTTTTCATAGAAACCTTACGAGCCCAAATAGAGTGGTATTATATATCCAAAATGCTGAATGGGAAGAATGTACAGATGAAAATACTCTATCCAGCAGGACTACCATTCAAAGAAAGGAGAGATAAAGAGCTTCCCAGACAAACAAAAACTAAGGAGTTTATGAACAGTAAACCAGGCCTGCAAGAGATACTAAAGGGGACTCGCTGAATGGAAAGGAGAAACCCAAAGTGACAATATAGAGCTCAAGAACACAAACACAGAAAAAATAAATATTTCTCTTAAAAATATCAGTCAAGAAACTCACCAAAAGAGGGCATAAAATATAATAAAAGATGCCTAAAGTACAGGGAGGAGAAAAGAACTGGGCTCAAACGTCACTGAACAACTTTTATTGACTGCTATATTCAAAGAGGTTATATACAAACCTAATAATAACCATGTATCCCAAACCACTAAAGAATATGCAAAGAATAAAGAGAAAGAAAGCCAAATACATCACTAAAGAAAACCAAATCAGCAAAACATGAAAGACAAGGAAGGATCAGAGAAAATATCCAGAAACAACAACAAAATAAGTAATAAAATGGCACTACTGAATATATATCTATCAATCATTACTTTGAATGTAACTAGGGGATGGGGACTAAGGAGGGCACTTGTGATGGGCACTAGATGATGTATGGAAGTGTTGGATCACTAGATTGTACACCTGAAATTAATACAACTGTATGTTAACTAACTGGAATGAAAATAAAAACTTAAAAAATGTTTATCTTTATTACTAACAGTATGTAAGACAGCTATTGTGGCTGTACAGGATGACTAGAGACTCTGCCCCAGATGGGATAACATAGGCTAAGCACTTGGTACATGTGCAGTAATAATACACAGTAATATTAACATCCTCTTTTTTATTGACTTAGGGTCTTTTATCTCCCAGAGATAATGTTATTTCAGATTTCAATTGTAAAAGTAATAGCTTGGAATTGTGTTACCCGAACACTTTAGGAAGTACTATTTGTTTCTGAATCAAGCTTGTGAAATAGATCTTGAACCAAATGCTAAGAGGAAGTGTTATTGTCCTTATAAAATGATTTTTTTGCTCATATATTCCCTTGCAGAGAAATAATAATAATTAATGACATTTTGGAAACTTATTGGGGTGTTATACACACTTCAAGCTGTATAGCAGTTCCAGGTGACATATTTGCTTTGCAGAATACTGAAATCCTCAGTGTGGCTGGTGGCTATAAAATTGTTTTAATTATTCCTTTCAAACAATGAATTCTGGAGTTAGCAAAAGACCTGATCCGTAGAACATTGTCAGTTTGGTTGAGTGGCCTGGGAACTTGTCCAAGAAGACCTTTTATATCCCACAATTCTAACTTTATAAGTGAGAAGAGAAGAGGGCAATCATGGGAACTGGAATGGAGTGGGCCTTGGAAAAATTGTGTCATGAGCAAGCTTGCCTTCAACATTTGCCCACATTCCTTTTTAAGTTTCTTTCTTCCCTCCCATGGCAGTGCTCAGCCCATTAGGCTCCTGACAGATGTATCTCATTTTACTATCTTGTTAAAAGAGCTGAATACTCACTATGACTCCCACTTTGCAGATGAAGCAAACTTTTATCTCAAAGACATGAAGCCCAAATGCCTGAGAAAAGGGTTCCAGAGGTATTTGGGAAGATTTTTCTTTGTACCCATAAACTCACACCATGTTGGCAGTGACTCCCCACATACAGAAGTTGCACCTGGTTAGATTTGCTGGAAGTTAAGCATTTCTAATTTGGGGGCAAAATCAGCATGTTATTATACAGATAAGTAACTATGCAAGGGTCATTTAGCCTGCTTACTGAGACTATCAAAATATTACATAAAGTTTGGAGTGGACCCTGGATTATAATTTTTTTTAAGATTTTATTTATTTATTTGACAGGCAGAGATCACAAGTAGACAGAGAGGTAGACAGAGAGAGAGGAGGAAGCAGGCTCCCTGCTGAGCAGAGAGCCCAATGTGAGGCTTGATCCCAGGACCCTGGGATCATGACCTGAGCCGAAGGCAGAGGTGCCACTAGGCACCCCTGGATTATAATTGTTAATACCGTTATTCTTGATGAGAGCAGAAAGAGGAGTAGCTATTCCTCTCTGAGAGTTTTCTATTTCTGCCTCTGATCATACCACATGGAGATGTTCAAAGTGGTCTGCCTAGAGAAATGACAGAAGTCACAAAAGATATTTAAATGCCCTCCTCTGCTTCCTATAGGACTTCTGCTCTCTGTAAGTGAGGTCAGGGGTGATTTCTCTGTCCTCAACACTTGAAGCAATGGCTGGAGAACTAATACTGACTGCAGATCCCATTTTTGGGGTAGTTTTGGAATCCCTCAGCTGCGTCTTAGGCCACCCAACTCATGTTTAATTTTGTGCTTTAAATTCCACGTTTTTTTATTTAAAAATCTGCTTTAGAAATTAAAAGTGCTGCTGAATATTAAAAAACCATAAAATCCTTGATGTTTATCTCGTATGTAACTCTCTCTCTCTACGTGTCTTTTTGTCTAAAAGATCTTATTCATTTATTTTAGAGAAAGGGTGAGAGAAAGAGCAGTGGGAGGAGCAGAGGGAGAAGATAATCTTCAGCAGACTGCATGGCACTGAGAGAAGAGCCCCATGTGGGCCTCAGTACCAGGACCCTGAGATCATGACCTAAGCCAAAACCAAGAGTTGGATACTTAAACCAACTGAGCAATCCAGGCGCCCCTCTCTACATGTCTTTTTATCCCACAGTTTAGCTCTGGAAGTCCAACTATTCATCCAGAGCAAGTAATGATAGAGATGTGTCAATAAAAGATAAGCTCAAGATGTTTTGAAGTTAGCAAGTGTGACTATAAGAAGAAAAAGAAATCCTCTAACAGTGAAGTCTAGACTTTTCTTACATTAAATGGGCCATCAGATGTGGCTCTGTAACTTATAAGATTTAAAAAGAAGATAGGGTGCCTGGGTAGCTCAGTCTTTAGGCATCTGCCTTTGGCTCGGGCACTGATCCCAGAGTCCTGGGATCAAGGTCCGCATTGGGCTCCCTGCTTGGTAGGAAGCCTGTTTCTCCCTCTCCCATCCCCTGCTTGAGTTCTCTCTCTCACTGTCTCTCTCTGGCAAATAAATAAATAAAATATTTTAAAAACAAGCTAAAATTAGCAGTCAAAATTTAAAAAGAAAGAGAAAAGGATGAAATTCATATCTGTAGCAAGAGGTCATAATTAGAACTCAGTTCCTAAAATCAACCAATGAACTAAATGAACTAATTGATGATAGAAGTTAGAGCAAATTCTGACTTCAAATGTGCCTGCAAATGATTTCTATCTAGCATGAAAGAAAAACTTGAATTCAGACTGTGCTTGTGTTTTTATGAACAACAACAGATTATTTACCCAAATATTAATGGTTCACTCCATGATTCTTAAGGAAAATTGTAAAGTGATTAAAATGCAG
>NW_019154767.1:4831-5853 GCF_002288905.1 Enhydra lutris kenyoni | reverse complement strand
ACATTCCTCTATTACAATATTGAACTATATTGCATTTTAATTAATCTGTTTTCCCATCTGACTTGTCCACTAAATGTTGAACTCCTCCTCGGCAGGACCTTCCTGATCATGTTTGAACACTCTGCATTTTACATTCTGGTATTTAGTAGATGCTCAATGAATATTTTTAGAGCAAGACAGTGAATAAGTAAATGATGAATTTATCAAATTACACTACAGTCAAATTTAATCAGTCAATTTCAAGAGCTCCTCTTTATCTCTTAATCTTTTTGCTAAAGCATTCTGTAAAGAGTTTTATCTCAAAGTTTGGTTATAGCATATTTAAAATGTAATTGAGGATACTATTATAGGCTAACCAGACAATTGCCTATACTCATTATTGTGAAGATTGAAGGACTATTTTGATAAGCAAATAGAATATAGAAATGCATTAAAAATAAACTCAAATAGCATGACTTGAAGTTCTGTGTTATCTCAAAATTTCATTAGACTGCAAACATATTTCCAGTATTCATCAATCCGATGGTGAATGACTGCTAGAGCAATATTTTCGAATCCCACTTCTAAAGAAGTCATTTACCAGCTAGAAGGAGGCTAGCTTCTGCTGAATGATTTCATATTTTATGTGTATATTTAGAGGACTAAATTGAGCTTAGCTTTAGTCATGCTTACTTTAAAGAGAAAAAAAACAATAATTTTCTTCCAGAAACGTCCTTCTGGTCATTTTCTTTTCCACGTAATTAGTAACCTGTGAGAGTCCTGTTATTTAGTTAGTGTTCGTCATAATTTCCTGCCTGGAAAAAAACCTCATACATTAAGTTCCCAATTTTGCACAATGTTTGCTGTATAATGTTCACCAAAAAAATGAGGAAGAAAATTACCTTATGAGGAACAGCTGTACTGTGATTTTTTTTTTTTTAAGACAACAGAAAATGTTACAGAAATGGAGGCAGTAAGAAATTGGGTAACCACGAAAAGACAGGTAATATTTCATCAAACTAATTCTTTTTTTTTTTTTTTTT
>NW_019154767.1:2755-4069 GCF_002288905.1 Enhydra lutris kenyoni | reverse complement strand
GTTATGGCTGATTGCCTGGAATATTGATTTGTTTCAGAGAACATAACTTGAATATCATATTACAGCTTAGTTTTTTAAAATGACATACAGTTCTACTGTTTGTTTTAAAGTTTAAAAATATTTCCCACATTAGGTGCCGGGATAAGTCTGCGTATTTCCATTTGGTGTGAAGAATGATGGGGCTGATTATATGTTGAAAGCATTTCTGTCTTCCTGACAAATCAAAGTGTGAATTCAAGTTTCTATACTCAGTTGAGCAGTGATGCATTTCACTCTGGCTAGATTTTAATTTATACTCTCTACCTTAGGAAAGAAACCAGGTTTCCAGAGACCCCTGTCATTAATTGCAGTTAGGTCACACTGCCTTACAAGCCTTGACCCCAGAACATGGAGTACAGTGGTCTTGATCCTATCAGCTGGCTGTGTAGCACACACTTCCTTGAAAATGTATTTAATTTGATTTCTGAGAGTAAATGATACATCTGTGAGATAGAGTTTAGAATTCAAATTGCTCATTTAACTGTGAGGAAATACTACAATTGATGAAAACTAGGCATCTTTTCCTTATAATAATACCTGCCTCCTCACCCATAGTTCTTTCCTTCCTCCCCAAATCCACCTATTCACCGTCTTCCATTAAATTACTCAATATTTATTATTCTTTTACAATGTATGTGCCATGCAAACCCTGAGATTAAAGGTGAGCATGAAATTTCAGTTCATTAGAATGGATAAACTATCTTCAGAATATTAGGACATGGTGAGCCTTAAATGTTCCTCAAATAAGAATAGCAGATGTATGTATAGCCATCTGAACCAGGCACTTGTTCTAAGCTCCTTTCATAATATCCTTGGGAGGTAGGTTCCATCATTATCATCACCATCACCATCTTCTTCCTCCATCTCCTCCTCATCACTATCATCATCATCATCACCATCACCATCAACATTCCAATCACTATCACCACCATGATCATCCCCTTCCTCATCCCCATTTATGGATAGGTACATTGAGGCACAGGAAGATCAAGTCCCTTGCCTGTGGTCATACAGTATGAATGGCAGAGCCAAAATTTGAGACTTGCTCCAGACTCCATGCTCTGAACAACTGATCAAGCTATATTTCTCCTTCAGAGCAAGAGTTTCAGGTGAAGCAAAAGTCAGCTTGGAAAACGTAATTTAAGGATGGTGTTTTGCTTTTGTGAAAGAATGTACTAGACAATTAAGGAAATTTACCTAGGCTATTGCAGTAAGGAGAATGTTCATTAATGAATGTCTCAAAGAAGAGGGAGAGAACTTAGTGGCCCAGACATC
>NW_019154767.1:0-1010 GCF_002288905.1 Enhydra lutris kenyoni | reverse complement strand
TGTAGCAACATCAGTCTCCAATCTGAACCACATTTTGGGTGGATGTCTGTCTTTTCTTTGCAAGAGTGTCTAAAACAAACACTGTTGAAATAAAATTTGTCAAAATTATGATTCAATTTTGGTTAGGCATATTCATATTTTTCATAATCTTAAACATTTAGTAGAAGTCATATATTTTTTAATCGTTAATGTGTATATATTTAGGAAAACCTTACCAAAATAGAAAAAAGACTCTATGCATATTATACTTGACTTTGATCTAATAGAAAATAGGTAGCTGCTTTTAATTAAATCAAAACAAATCTTATTTGCCAAGGATTTACCTAAATTATGTGAACTTGAATTCTCAAAACATTTCTGGGTTCATTTCTATAAGGATACCTCTTTTTTTCACTTTGAAAATATTTGAGGTTTAATTTCCTTAGTATCTGGAAATTTTAGAAATATTCAGCTTACTTAAGTGATTTTTATCACTAAGTCAATCAGAGTAGGGCTCCTATAAGAGATTTTATGATCTAATTTATTAATACCATGAAGGGTAGGAAAATATTATACACTTACACAATGAGATGTAAAGACCCTTCTGAGTTACAAATATATAAACATACAAACAGACACAAATGGAGAGCTTATAACTTTATTGTAAAACATTCAGCCATGAGTCAAGCATAAACACAGAAACAAAATATCACTAAATAGGGTTTTATTAGTAGTGGGTACAAATTCTTAGGTATTTTTAGCTCAAGACAGGGAAAAAGATAAACAGAAAAGACTAACACCAGATTGGTCATTGTCTTTCAGCCAAAAAAACAAGATCTCTATAAACCACTGATACATTTACAGGAATCACAAAAATGATCAGACCATGAAACCAGACGAATCTGGCACCATATATGAAGCAAGTACTCAAAAGGTATCAAATCAAATCTTTATCATGCTATGAATGGACAGGAGTCCAGAACGCAGGATTAGGAACTGAGCTCACTTTTGGGTCCCTGGATCATCACACA
>NW_019154766.1:0-11741 GCF_002288905.1 Enhydra lutris kenyoni | reverse complement strand
GACAGACACATCTGTCAGCTTGGTAGTGATATTAGTGAGAATATGAATATTAAGTGATTATTGATACTTATTTTGTACCAGGAACTTAAGATGAATTAATTCATTTAATTAATTCATTTAATATGATCATCCTGTGAGGTAGATACTATTATTTCCCTCAATTCATAGAATTTAAGTAATAATAATATATGCAAGGGCATCACAGCTATTTAGCACACAAGACGTTATAAACTTAGGTGAGCCTTAGAGTCAAGAGTCTATGTGTTTTCCACTTGCCTGCCCTGCTGATTGAGAAAGCTATCCAGAAGGAGAGTAAGATAGACTCTTGATGGTATTATCTACAATACATTTTTATCAGTATGAGCTTGGGGCATAATTTTTGTAGAGATAGTTGATCTCTGACTCCTTCTCCATTTCCTTTTGGTGTCTGCCCCTCTCCCTTGTCACATCTTTTCTTCACACTCACTCACTACACGTTCTCTCCTGGATTCCAGGTCTCTCACTGTAGCCATCCCAGTGAGCCTGTTCTCTTGACACTACATCTCTCACTGAAGATTGTCTCTTTATTTTCTCCTACTCCTCTTTACTTTTCCTCCCCAGATTTTTGTCTAGTGTGTATGGACAGTCGGTCTTTGTCTCAACCCCAGGAAATGAATTTCCTGTTCCAACCATGATCCCATGTCATAACCTTAAGGGCTAATTTTGATTTAGAGGAGTTTTCATCAACTATAGAAAACTGGAGGAGTGGTTTGGGAGGTTTATCAGAGTCTCCAGATTAATTAGATGGAGAGATCTGTTTTAAGGAACCAGTTTACATGATTGTGGTGGCTGGCAAATCAGAAACAAGAAGGAAAGGCTAGTCCACTGGAAATTCAGGCAGGAGTTGACACTGCTATCTTGAGGCAGAATGCCTTCCTTAGGAAACTTCAATTTACTTTTAAGGCCTCTAATTGATTGGATTAGATCTACCTGCATTATACACAGTAATCTCCTTTACTTAAAGTCAACTGATTATAGATGTTAACCACATCTTCAAAATATAATCACAGCATCATGTAAACCCTGACAGTTGTTTGTTTTCTCTTTTAATTCAAGTACCTGAGTTAAGCTTTGCTTGCCCCCACTTCAAAGAGGCATCCACTTCAAAGATAGTGATTCTGAACAAACACATTTCCAGCCACACACTGAATAAAGAGCCAGGCCACCTTCCCATACTAAGGCTTCTTGGTTTTAGGGATATTACTTGATTACAGTAACTGCCAATTTGGCCATTTGTTTTTTCCTGGCTTTAAATTCCCTCTCATGTTTTAAGTTCACCAACAGCAAATAAAAGCAGAAGCCCAGGTCCATTCTCTCTGTGTGTCTATCTGTCTGTCTGTCTGTCTTTCTCTCTCTCTCGCATGCCTTCTCTTTTTCTCTCCCCCTCCAATGACCTCATTGTGTGGTCCCAGATGTGCTGTGTAATTTTTAGATCTTACAAGTAATATAGCTTCATTTTCTTTAAGTTTCACCATGGTTATTGCTGAAGGGTATCTTTCCATCTTAATAAGAACTACAGAGGCTAGCCCAACCATAACATTGGTTATTGGTAGGCTAAGACCAGCACCCAAAAACAGTAACACCTAGATTACTGTTTGATAAATCAACTGAGTACCATAGCCCAGTCAAACTGACACATAAAACAAACCATCACAGGAGGTATGATTGAGAGATCAAGTAGCTTACCGTATCACTTAGCTAAGAGGACCATGTACATATTTTCTGGGCTGAATGGAATGGAAGAACACATCTAATGTAGATTAATTTCAGCTCTGTGTCATTGATGTCACTTTTTTGGGAGGTGGAGGGGGCTCTTCAGGAGCTAAGCTTTGTTTCAGAGTGAGGAAATGTTGTAATTCCCAATACAGACAGACCCTGAGGAGGACTGAACAATTCCTTTTATTATTCCTAGTAGTGATATCATTGGATCCATGAATTAAGAATTAGGATGTCACTTGGTCTTGGATCTTAGATGAAGTGATGAAAAGACAAAAGAATAATTCAAAATTCATTCAGAGTTGTGGTGTCCAGTAGTGGCTAAAATCAGCTGTGACAGTAATGGAAAAAGTGGTATCATAACAAAACTGTTACTGTAGTGTTAGCTTGGTCACTATTCTAACAGTCTTTACATCCCTGGGTCCTGTATACCCTGTCAAGTTCATCCCCCCACTTACCAACAGGTTATTTGAGTTACCCACATTCTCAAAGTTTCTCTTTTTTAAAAAAATTTCCATCTCTTTCAATGAAGAACCAAGTCATATAAATTGTCTTTTTCTTCACAGTCTTACTTCTGGAAGAAAAGTACACAGTGAAGACAATGATATTGGCCTGGTATCTTTCCTTTAATTACTTCCTTGCTAATTTAATAGCACTACCCTGGGACCCTTGAACAGAGCCTTGGAGTAGTCTGGTGGGGAGAATTTGTGTTTGGGTCTCTTCATAAGGTACAAATGGAGGGTGGAATGAAGTTTCTAATAATTTATTGCACTTGCCTTGTGCATTTCCTGTCAGCTCAGAAGCAATCCAGTGTTCTATATGGGCTATTTAAAATTTTTTTGCAAATTATTTCAGTTATCATTTCAACATAAAAAATATAGCATGAAAGAAACTCAACTTACAACAAGATCATATCAAGTTTAATAACCATCTAGTATTATAGCCAGGAGTGAAATAAGAAAGTAAGACATTTTACTACATGAGTCTGTAATGAATTTCAGTACAGATGTATTAAAGCTGAGTGAATTCAAATTTCAATAGAAAAGCTCACTATTGAGAAGGAGAGAAAGATAACCAAACATCACTTGGTATAATAGTTTGTTGTGGAAAAAGAAAGTAGGTGAAAAGAATAACATTGAGGATAGGTTTTTTTCCCCCTCTGTACCATGACATAAGGGTAAATTTTGTTGTAGTTGTTTTGTTTTGTTTTGTTTTTTTGTTTTTTTTTTAAAGATTTTATTTCTTTATCTGACAGAGAGAGAGAGATCACAAGTAGGCAGAGAGGCAGGCAAAGAGAGAGGGGGAGGCAGACTCCCCACTGAGCAGAGACCCCCAACAAGGAACTCGATCCCAGAACCCCAGGATCATGACCTGAGCCAAAGGCAGAGACTTAACCCACTGAGACATAAGGGTAGTTTTTAAGGAGGTATTTCTATGGAGTGAAATATGGGGGGAGGGAGGTATTTTAAGGAGATAAAAGCATTAAGGTAATAATAATGGTTAATATTGTTTATTCTGTGTCTGGCCATTCTTTTGTGCTTTATGAACCTTAGCTCACTTAATCCTCTTCACATTATAAAGAAAACAACGACATCATCTTCAATATGCAAATACTAAAAGTGAGACTTAATGAAGAAAAATAAATTGCCCAAGGTCTTGGAGTTAGTCAACATTGGTATTGGTACTCAAGCAGTCTTGACTCCAAAATTTGGGTTTCTAACCAATAAGATGGCCATGAAGACGAACCTTAAGATGTGAATAGGATAAAAGAGGAGTTAGGATGACTCTTAAGAGAGAAAACTGGGATGAAGATATGGAAAGACTTGAAAGAGGGAAGGAGAACTGGTGATGAAAAAGATGGGATCTCTTCAAGTGAGATCTATTTTATTTTATTTTTTAAATTAATTTATTTGAGAAATAGAGAGAGAACAGGCATGCATACACGGCAGGAAGGGGGCACAAGGAGAGGGAAATAGAGAATCATAAGCAGACTCCGAGTGAGCCCCCAGGTGGGGCTTGATCCCACCATCTGAGATCACACCCTGAGTCAACACCAAGAGTTGACACTTAACTGACTGTGCGACCCAGGCACCCCTTCTTTCTGTAAGATTTAAATGGCAGAATTAAGGAGAATTAATAATCAATGAATGAAGAGAGGAGAGAAATTGAGAATTACTTTCATTACTGAGTTTTCAATCTTGGAGTACCAGGTCATAGAAATGCTGGAATGGAGGGTCTGGGGGCAGAAAGGGAACATGTGAGAGAATAATCTATAGTCAGAGCATGTAGAGTTTCAGTTGCCTATTTTGACACACATTCAGAAACATTCTTCAAGCAGGAAAACACCAGATGAGAGACCAGATTGAAAGGGATACCATATTGTTCAAATGAAAATACAGAGTGCCAGCTACATTTCAATTTCAGACAAATGACTTCTTTTTACTGTAAGTATGTTCATAGGGAGTATGACATAGGGAGATGGAGGGGAGATGGGAGTTGAGGGAAATTGGAAGGGGAGGTGCACCATGAGAGACAATGGACTCTGAAAAACAGTCTGAGGGTTTTGAAGGGGCAGGGGTTGGGAGGTTGGGGGAGCCAGGTGGTGAGTATTAAGGAGGGCACACGTATTGCATGGAGCACTGGGTGTGGTGCAAAAACAATAAATTCTGTTATGCTGAAAAGAAATTAAAAAAAAGAGAGAGACCTTCTGTGAGCCCACCAGCTGCTGGACATTCTATCTGGTGTCCAGACCTTGCCAGACATCCTGCTCCCCCTCGAGGACCTCCATGCTCTTCCATCCCTGGAGACAACTTATACAGGGTCTCTGGGCTTTGGCTCCAACGGCTTTCAACCTTTTGGTTGTGGCTCTCCCTCTCTGGGCTTTGGATTGGGTGGTTTCCAGTCAGTGGGCTGTGGTCCCAGTGCCTTTTAATCCCTGGGTTGTAGATCCAGCCTTTACTGTCCACTCTACTACTCTTCTAGAAGCTGCCAGTCTGCTTTCTACCAACTAACCTGTGGATCTGGCTTCTAATAATCTTATGTTGGAACATAATACCTACTATGTTTAGAAATTTACCACAATACCAACTATGTCAAGATCCATGCTATCTATTGATGTCTGTCCTTATCATTAGCTTATAAATTTGACTTCTATTGTGACCTTGTATGGTTTAGAAATAATTTGAATTCCAGTAATTGGAAAATATGTTCATGGAAGAAAGATATTGAAACAAATTTCTAATAGTTATATATGCAATATTGAAACATATTTCCTTTTTAATCTTTCTTAATATCTCTTTTCTAGTGCATTTGTTTCAAATTTTACAAAATGGAAAAATCTAAGTTTAAATAAAAGTATGTTACATGACATTCACATTCACATATATGTTTTCATGTTATTTGTTTACTCCATGTCTTCAAAACTACTTCTAAATATCTGACTGGATATTTCTGTACTTGTATTTATCATTCAAAATTTTTTTATTTAAGGGATTCCTGGGTGGCTCAGTTCATTGAACATCTAGCTCTTGATTTTGGTCCAGGTCAGGTCCTGATCTCAGGGTTGTGGGATTGAACCCCACGTTGTGCTCTGTACTTAGTGCAGAGTGGGCTTCTCCCTCTCCCTCTGCTCCTCCCCACTCATACTCTCTCTCTCTCTCTCTCTCTCTCTCTCTCTCTCTCTCTCTGAAATACACACACACACACACACACACACACTGTTCAAAAAAATAAAATCATAAACTGTCTTTTTGGTTTGAAACAAATTGTTTTGTCTTTAATGTCCACTCCATACCTTCATATCATAAAACCTAGAAACATATTTTTAAGACTACAAACCATTATGGCCTTTTGTTCTTTATGGAGTTAGAAATTTCAGTGTTTTTATATAAAATAATTATAAATTATAATGGATATTAAATACACTACAGAATTTTGGAAGGAAGGCAACTCTAATAAAATATATCCTAAAGTACGTGAGAAAGTGGAGTGAAGCTCTCCAGTCAGAAGTTAGACTTTAGTGAGTTAGATTTGGTGAGGTTCCACTCACCCCACTCAACTGACATAGGAAACCAAGTCTCGAGTGTTGAGTCACTATACGGTACACTTGAAACTAATGTAACACTGTGTGTTAACTATACGGTAATTAAAATAAAAAGTAAATAATAATAATGATAAAAAGAAATCAAGTCTCTAAATGAAATATCTAACACAATCCAACATTTATTGGTAAGTAAGCCCCACTATAGTCAGTCCTGTAGGTTTGATGAAATCCCAACTTGCTCCTGTTTTTTGGTTGTTCAATTAATAACACTTGTTTAAAAACAACAACAAAACAAGACCAGTGCAAATATTCTGTTGTTACAGCATTCAGCTAGACATCCAGGCAGCTGATGAATTGGGAATCAGTTCTGCCCCAGACTTTTATCCACTAAGTCAAGAACAACACTACTAAAGGCACAGATAACTAGATTCTCACCCACAGGGTAACCATATGTCTTGGTTCATTCTGTTTGTCTCAGCATCCTGTCTCCTCTGGTAATGGTCTTAGATTTTTTTTTTTTACTCTTTATTTATAATGAGTGATAATTGAATTAACATAAGTGAGATTGGTTTGGGAGACCTCAAACTTCGGTCATGCTTTTAGCTCATGGAGTATAAGAAGATGTATGCATAGTGAGCAGTGGTTTTACTTTAACCAACGTTAAATCTGGAAGAAGACAAGCCTTCTCCTGTCCTTCCTTTGTTCATCCTTTTTTGAGTAAAATAGAACTGTCAGTTTTCTGTCAAAGACAGTGTGCAGAGGGATCATTGAAAGACAAATTACACTCAGATACAAGGGATAGGACCGCTTACACATTCATATCCTGGTGGCAGGTTATTTGTTGGTCTAAAGCAGCCAGTAAATACTGATAGGGTTCTTTCCATTGGCTGCAGCATGCAATAATATACACCAAGTGACCAGTAGGTGGAGATAGTGAGGAACTTGAGAATTACCAATGGGTTGTGCATGAAGTAAGAGCATGAAATTGAGGCTGCCACACAGCATATAAAGAATAATTTACATGCTCTTGCTGGAGTGGCTTGACCATATACTATATTGTTTAAACGTGCAACTACTTGTTTTGTCTGGGAATATCTTTCTTCTTTAAACTTTGCAAAATATTATTTTTAGGAGCAATGAGCTAAAATGGAAGAAATTCATCTTTAGTGAAAAAGTGAATAGGTAATTTCTGTTCCTAAAGCAAGTTGATGGTGAATATTTCATTTGTACAACAATTTGATGCCATTTACTATCTACCATGGGGTTCAGCAATGTCACGGACCATATGAAAATTCAGACAATTTTGCTGAAGAAGCAACAGTAACCAGTTCAAAAGAAAGCAGAAGTGTTCTTTGAGGTTTTTTTTTTCTGTGTACCCATGTGTGTATTTACTTATTTTGTATTTGTGTAAGCGAGTATGTAAGTAATCTTTACACCCAATATGCGGCTCAAACTCATGACCTGCAAATCAAGAGGTGTATGCTCTTCCAACTGAGCCAGCCCCCTGAAAGTAGTTTTTTTTTTTAAGATTGTGATGAAAGAAAATCTCTCTAAGGAAGCCATTGTAGACTTCTTTCTAAGTCAGCATGACTGTATATAAACTTTGCTCAAACCGCAAGTTTGATTTATGGCCCACCACGCATGCATTGCACATCTGCTTTGTGAATGAGTAGCCTAAAGGAAAACCATCTTGTCCTTGAGATATCAACCAGTGCTCCTACTCTCCAGATTTTGATGTTAAAATGTAGGATTTCTACCTGTAGGCTCACCTACATTTTTTTTTTTTTAGCTTTTCCAAGATGTAGAAAAGCATATTATCCTGTAAAGACTGTTCATTCTCTGGAACATTTTCTTTCTCCTGAAGATCCTGTTTCTTGGGCAACTGTCCTAATTGGGGCTCTATTTTTTCCGTATTGGAGTTCTCTTTCGGGTAAATTTACATCACCAGTTGCTTCCAAAGATGAGGACTTATCATTAGCAGTTGCAAAAGATTGTTATCAGATCACTGAGGTGCATACATTTACCTTGAGGTCAAATAACTCTTCTAAATGATTTTCACTCACGTTAAACCCTAAATTTCCCTGTGCGCAAAACAACACAGACAAAAGCAATAGCCGTTGATATGCTTTTCTATTAGCAGCAGAAAAACTTCACTAAGGATTAGATGAAGGCAGTTTTATGTCCATATTGTCAAAGGCTTATGTAGAAAATGAACTAATTCTAATAACGATTTGATTTCTTCATCCATTTCAATCTGCCACCTCAAAACATGCCTCTTTGTCCTGGCAATTATTTTAAGCTGGATATTTTTAAGAAAATGCAGACACAAAAGAAGATCTGAAAATTGAGTAGAAGGTATCCTTTTATAAGAGACATTTATATTCATAAGGGAAAACTCTGTTTGTAAGAGTGTGTCCTGCCTTGTGCCAGGAAAAGGGGAAGGACTCAACAGCCAGAAATCTCAATATGCAAAACAACTTCAGCCTTGTTTACTGGTCTTTTCCTAGTCACCTCTATAACTGACTACCTCCCCTGCAAAATTTTCCTGTCTTGAGCTACATACAGATGGTATTTAAGGTGATGGCTTTGGCCATGTCAAGGGGTTACTCCCTAACTTGGAGTTATACAATAATTATTAAACTTTTGTCTTACTCCAGTTCATCTGTCTTATTTATTTATTTTTTATTTTTTAAAAGATTTTATTTAATTATTTGACAGACAGAGATCACAAGCAGGCAGAGAGACAGGCACAGAGAGGGAGCACAAGTAGAGAGGGAGCACAAGCAGGGAAAGTGGGAGAGGGAGAAGTAGGCTTCCTGCTGAGCAGAAAGCCCCAGGCAGGGCTTGATCCCAAGACCCTGGATTCAGGACCAAAGCAGAAAGCAGATGCTTCACAATGGAGCCACCAGGTGCGCCACCCCATTATTAAATCAGTTTTTCACTATTAAATCAGTTTGAATACGCAACACTTTTTTGGTTCTACCTTCTCTGTGTTAACACTAACAAATTGTGTTTTCCTTTGCTCTTTTGTGATCACTGAGGATGTTAGGAATCTTTTCATGTGTTTATTGGCTGATGATTTTCTCCTTGGGATATTTCTGTTCATGTATTCTCATTGTTTATAAGTTACCTACCTTTCTTTCTTGATTCCTAGTTATCCTATCTAGATTTGTATACAGTTCCTTAGCTGGTATCTCGATAGAGCCTTTCATAGTATAAGTCTTGTCATTTGGTGGGCAAGATGTTTTGTTTTTAAGGTTTGAATGGGTAGAGTCTAACTTCCCCACCTTTCTTGTGCTTCCCGTTTGTGGTGTCTTGTTCCACTCATCTCTGCCAACTTCCCCAGATCCTAAAAATGTTTTCCTATTGTATCTTCCCGAAAACTTCTGATGTCCTCTTTCATATTTAGGCTACATCAGTCTGGAATAGCGTCTGAGGCTTTTATGTCCCATGTGGATATTCACGTCATTCAGCACCGCTTTGTCAAAGCCTGCCCTTTTAGGTTTGTCTGTTTTCTCTGATCATTTCAATAGTCCTTTTGTAATAAATCCAATCCCAACAGGTTCTCCTCTCACTCTCCTTCTATCTCCCACTTGCTCTCACTTCCTTCTTCAGATTTGCTGGGGAATGACTAGTCCTATTCATTTCCATGGAAATAGAAGAATTGGCTTATCCACGTACACAGGCACTTGCCAGATAGGACACTGGGATTGCATTGAATCTCTCCATCAATGTGGGGTCAATGGAAACTTTATAATATCGATCATTCAATCTAGGAACCTGTTCTATAAACCTAGGGAACATATTAACATATTGGACATCCTATTGATTTAGATCATAAATTCCCCTGAGTCATCTTTGATGGTTTTCTGGGTGGAGACTTGCTGGGTAGAGAGCGTATAAAGTCTTTGGGTAGACGAAGTCCTCGTTTTGGTGCTCTCATCAATAGGATTTTCAACCTTTGTTCGCATGTCACAGAATGCCAATGAATGTTTCTTCATTTTTAACTTATATCTGATACTTTGATTTATGCACTTCTTGATTCTAATTCTTTGTACATTCTCTTAGAATATATTTCTATACAAATTTCAATCCTTTTATCCAGTTGTTATACCTTTAATTTTTCCTCCATTACTTTTTTTTTTTTTTACCTCCATTACTTTTTATACTTGCTAGAACAACCCCTTCTAGGATTGTAGAACAGTTGTTCAAATTTAGGTGTTCAATACTACAGAATTTGGTTTCTGCCTTGGTAAGCTGATTAGGTATCTCATAGAAGCAGCACATCATTATGTGTGTATGTGGGTATTGATGCAATCTAAAAAAATTTCATGTTTTCATTAGAGTATAGAAAACATTGACATTTCAAGAAAGGACTGAGCCCCTCAATTTTTGTCCTTTGTCTAGCAATTTGTTTGGTCATCCCTTTTTAGATCCCTTTTTAAGAATACATTTTTTCCCTACTTCTTTTAAATGCTGATAAATGCTGTAAGCCCCCAAATCTCTGGTCACTTAAAGTACATACCAAATGAGAAAAAGGAATGTAGGTTACATAGAAGAAAAATTTAGCTTTTATAAGTCCTTCTTTTAAAGGACTAGAGAATTTACTTTCCCAAAAAGAAACCAATTCAGAAGGAAAGAGTTGGATGAAAGTCACCTTCATCAGCCTATAAAAAGATACTCAATACCAAAAACCCTGTAAACTACAAAAAGATGCCAACTGTTTTTAAAAATGATGACAGATGACTTTAGGTAAAAATTACTTTCATGGAGATTGAGGAGGTAGAGGTGGTTAAATTGTACAGTAGGCATCAAAAGCATTTGAATAACCTTGTAATGAAAGGAAGGAAGACTGATATTCTTAACAAAAATGTTTTATTACCCAAAAAATAAAGATAAATATTAAAACAAAAACAAAACAAAACAAAACAAAACAAAAAAGAACATATATATATATATATCCTTTAAGAGACCAGAGATTTGGGGGCTGACAGCATTTATCAGCATTTAAAAGAAAAAAATTTAAATTGAATTTAAATTAATTTAAATTTAACACATTTAATTTAAATAAAAACTTAAAATTTAAAAATTATATTAAGTACGTTGAAAAAAGCCTAATTTTATGGGCTTGAGTGTGGTTGATCTCAATAATGAGTCTTCTCAGCGGATGCAGACACCTTGAGGATGGCCATGTCTTTCTAAATGGATCCTTGTGCTTCTGAAATGTCTCCTTTCTCTGTTCATTCTATCCGGTGTCTTTCTATGGACTATCGTCAAGACCTAGGAAAATCAGACTTCCACGATTCCTTTGGGTATGGTCTAGCCCTTTGCATCATTTTTCTTTTCCACAAATCAAGACTATACTCTGCATCCTTTGATGTATAGTTTATTTTTCACTGACATATTTTGGTCTTTTCTTTCAATAGCATTTCCGTCGGTCATTCTGAAGGTCATGGTTGAAATGTTGAAGTTAAAGTCCACTCCCTCGCTCGTCGTGTTTTCTTTTTCCCGTCTATTCCTTCTTCCCTTTGGAACTGCCTTCCTTTCGATGACCTGAGTCATTTAGAGGCTGCTCTCTGCTTTCTATTATTGGCTGTCCCACGGGCAGTGAGGTATTAGTAGGTCATTCTGACTCTTTCTCAAATGGTACTCCCACATGTGGAGGGAATCTGTAGAGGAAGCTTTCTTGGAGGGATCATTTCATCCCGCTCCCAAATCAACATCCTTACCGGGTCTCTACTGAGGATTCTGACGTAGCCAAAAGAACTCTTTCCTCTGGCTGGTTGGAACTCCAATGACCTCGAGCCTTGTATGAGTCTTGGCAAGCATCTGGTTCAGTTGCCTTGACTCTGTGATAGGACCTGGGGCATTTTCTGAGACACACACTGCTTCCTGTTGAGCAAGGACTCAAGAGGACTCCAGTGTGGATTTCCAAGCGCTTGTT
>NW_019154765.1:0-11799 GCF_002288905.1 Enhydra lutris kenyoni | reverse complement strand
AACTTCTTGATTGGACTTTTTTGGGGATTGATTATTGAGTTTGATGAGTTTTTCTTAGATTTTGAAGACTAGACCTTTAGGTCAGTTGCAAATGTCTTCTTCCATTCTGTATTCAACCTTTCAGTTTTGTTGATTGTTTCTTTTGCTGTGCAAAAGCTTTTTTTCCTGATGAAGTCCCAGTGGTTCATGTTGGGTTTGGTTCCCTTACCTCCATCAAGAAGTTGTATTTGCCAAGGTAAAAGACATAGTTGCTTGTGTTTTGCTCTAGGCTTTTGATGGATTCCTTCCTCACAGTTAGGTCTTTCATCATTTTGAGTTTGTTCTCATGTATGGTGTAAGAAAGTGGTCCAGGTTCATGCTTCTGCCTGTGGATGTCCAATTTTCACAACATCATTTGTTGAAGAGACTGTCTCCCCCCCCCCATTGGATAATCATTCCCCTTTGTCAACCATTTGGAGACCATAGAGTTGAGGGTCCATTCCTGGGTCTTCCAATATGCTCCATGGATACAGGTGGGTGGTTTTGTGCGAGTACCATACTGTCCTGGTAATTACAGCTTTGAAATACAGCTTGAAGTCTGGAATTGTGATGCCTCCCATTTTCATTCTCCTTTTCAACATTCCATTGGCCTCTTGGATTGTTTTTTGGTTTTACCCAAATTTTAGGATTGTTTATTCCACCTCTCTGAAAGATGTTAAGGGTATTTTTATAGAGATTGCAATGGATGGGTAAATTTCTTTGCATAGCATAGATATTTTAATAACATTTGTTCTTCTAATCCATGAATTTGGAATATTTTTCCATTCTTTGTTGTCTTCCTCAACTTATCTCAAAAGAGTTAAATAATTTTCAGAATACAGGTTTTTTACCTCTTTTGTCAGGGTCAATCCTAGGTATCATATGTTTTTTCATGAAATTGTAAATGGAATCAATTCCTTCATTTCTCTTTTTCTGGCTCATTGTTAGTGTACAGATATGCAACTGACTTCTGCAAATTGGTTTTCTATCCTGGGACTTGCTGAATTGCTGTAGAGGTTTTTAGCAATTTTGGGGTGGAGTCTTTTGGATTTTCTACATAGAATAGTTTGTCAAAAAGATCAACAAGGAAATAAAGGCTTTAAATGCACACTAGATTGATGAATATCAGATATATTCAGAACTTTTCATTCCAAAGCAACAGAATATACATTCTTCTCTAGTGCCCTTGGAACATTCTCCAGAATAGATCATATCCTGGGCCATAAATCAGGTCTCACTGAGTATCAAAGGATTGGGATCATTCACTGCATATTTTCAGACCACAATGCTCTAAAGCTAGAACTCAATCACAAGAGGAATTTTCAAAAGAACCCAAATAAATGGAGACTAAACAGTATCCTTCTAAAGAATGAACGGTCAACCAGGAAATTAAAGAAGAATTGAAAAAATTCATGGAAACAAATGATAATGAAAACAAAACGGTTCAAAATCTGTGGGACACAGAAAAGGCAGTCCTGAGAGGAAAATATACAGCAGTACAAGCCTATCTCAAGAAACATGAAAGTTCTCAAATACACAACCTAACCCTACACAAAAGGGAGATGGAGAAAGAACAAGAAAGAAACCCTAAACCCAGCAGGAGAAGAGAAATAATAAAGATCAGAGCAGAAATCAATGAAATAGAAACCAAAAAACAATAGAACAAACCAATGAATCTAGGAGTTGGTTCTTTGAAAGAATTAATAAGATTGATAAACCGCTGGCCAGACTATTCAAAAAGAAAAGAGAAAGAACCCAAATAAATAATGTCATGAATGAAAGAGGAGAGATCACAACCAACACCAAAGAAATACAAACAATTATAAGAAAATACTATGAGCAACTCTACACGAACAAATTTGACAATCTGGAAGAAATGGATGCATTCCTAGAGACATATAAACTACCACAACTGAACCAGGAACAAATAGAAACCTGAACAGACCTATAACCAGTAAGGAGATTGAAACAGTCATCAAAAATCTCCAAACAAATAAAAGCCCAGGGCCAGATGGCTTCCCAGGAGAATTCTACCAAACATTTAAAGAGGAATTAATTCCTATTCTCCTGAGACTGTTCCAAAAAATAGAAATGGAAGAAAAACTTCCAAACTCATTTTATTAGGCCAGCATCACCTTGCTCCCAAAACCAGACAAAGATCCCATCAAAAAGAGAATTAAACACCAATATCCTGGATGAACACAGATGCTAAAATTCTCACCAAAATACTAGCCAATAGGATTCAACAGTGCATTAAAAGAATTATTCACCACGACCAAGTGGGATTTATCCAGGGCTGCAAGGTTGGTTCAACATCCTCAAATCAATCAATGTGATACAACACATTAATAAAAAGAAAGAACAAGAACCATATGATACTCTCAATAGATGCTGAAAAAGCATTTGTCAAAGTACAACATCCCTTCCTGATCAAAACTCTTCAAAGTGTAGGGATAGAGGGCACATACCTCAAAATTATCAAAGCCATCTATGAAAAACCCACCGCAAATATCATCCTCAGTGGAGAAAAACTGAAAGCTTTTCCCCTAAGGTCAGGAACATGGCAGGGATATCCATTATCACCACTGCTATTCAACATAGTGCTAGAAGTCCAAGCCTCAGCAATCAGACAACAAAAAGAAATTAAAGGCATGCAAATCAGCAAAGAAGTCAAACTATCACTCTTTGCAGATGATATGATACTATATGTGGAAAACCCAAAAGACTCCACTCCAAAACTGCTAGAACTTGTACAGGAATTCAGTAAAGTGTCAGGATATAAAATCAATGCACAGAAATCAGTTGCACTTCTCTACACCAACAACAAGACAGAAGAAAGAGAAATTAAGGAGTCCATCCCATTTACAATTGCACCCAAAACTATAAGATAACTAGGAATAAACCAAACCAAAGAGACTAAGAATCTATACACGGAAAACTATAAAGTACTCATGAAAGAAATTGAGGAAGACACAAAGAAATGGAAAAAAAAAGTCCATGCTCCTGGATTGGTAGAACAAATATTGTGAAAATGTCTATGCTACCTAAAGCAATCTACACATTTAATGCAATTACTATTAAAACCCCACCCATTTTTTTCAAAGAAATGGAACAAATAATCCCAAAATTTGCATGGAACCAGAAAAGACCTCAAATAGCCAAAGCAATATTGAAAAAGAAAGCCAAAGTTGGTGACATCACAATTCTAGACTTCAAGCTCTATTACAAAGCTGTCATCATCAAGACAGTATGGTACTGGCACAAAAACAGACACATAGATCAATGGAACAGAATAGACAGCCCAGAAATAGACCCTCAACTCTATGGTCAACTAATCTTTGACAAAGCAGGAAAGAATGTCCAATGGGAAAAAGACAGCCTCTTCAATAAATGGTGTTCGGAAAATTGGACAGCCACATGCAAAAAAATGAAATTGGATCATTTCCTTATATCACACACGAAAATAGACTCAAAATGGATGAAGGACCTCAATGTGAGAAAGGAATCTGTCTAAATCCTTGAGGAGAACACAGGCAGCAACCTCTTCGACCTCAGCCACAGCAACATCTTCCTAGGAACATCGCCAAAGGCAAGGGAAGCAAGGGCAAAAATGAACTATTGGGATTGTATCAAGATCAAAAGCTTTTGCACAGCAAAAGAAACAGTTAACAAAACCAAAAGACAACTGACAGAATGGGAGAAGATATTTGCAAATGACATATCAGATAAAGGGCTAGTGTCCAAAATCTATAAAGAACTTAGCAAACTCAACACCCAAAGAACAAATAATCCAATCAAGAAATGGGCAGAAGACATGAACAGACATTTCTGCAAAGAAGACATCCAGATGGCCAACAGACACATGAAAAAGTGCTCCACATCACTCGGCATCAGGGAAATACAAATCAAAACCACAATGAGATATCACCTCACACCAGTCAGAATGGCTAAAATTAACAAGTCAGGAAATGACAGATGCTGGCGAGGATGCGGAGAAAGGGGAACCCTTCTACACTGTTGGTGGGAATGCAAGCTGGTGCAACCACTCTGGAAAACAGCATGCAGGTTCCTCAAATAGTTGAAAATAGAACTACCCTATGACACAGCAATTGCACTACTGCGTATTTACCCTAAAGATATAAACATAGTGATCCGAAGGGGCACATACCCCCGAATGTTTATAGCAGCAATGTCTACAATAGCCAAACTATAGAAAGAACCTAGATGTCCATCAACAGATGAATGGATACAGAAGAAGTGGTATATATACATGGTGGAATACTATGCAGTCATCAAAAGAAATGAAATCTTGCCATTTGCACCGACGTGGATGGAACTAGAAGGTATCATGCTTAGTGAAATAAATCAATCGGAGAAAGATAACTATCATATGATCTCCCTGGTATGAGGAAGTGGAGATGCAATGTGGGGGGTTTGGGGAGTAGGAAAAGAAAAAATGAAACAAGATGTGATCGGGAGGGAGACAAAACATAAGTGACACTTAATGTCACAAAACAAACTGAGGATGGCTGGGGGGAGGGGGGTCAGGAGGGGGACTTGGTTTGTGGACATTGGGGAGGGTATGTGCTATGGTGAGTGCTGTGAAGTGTGTAAACCTGGCGATTCACAGACCTGTACCCATGGGGATAAAAATACATTATATGTTTACCAGAAAAATAAAAAATAAAAATAAAAAAAGTAGCTTGTCAACTGCAAAGAGGAAGAAAATTGACTTCTTTGTTGCCACTTTGGGTGCATTTATTTATTTTTGTTCTCTGATTGCTTAGGGTAGGATTTCCATTACAATGTTTCAAAGCAATGGTGAGAGTGGACATCCCTGTTGTGTTACTGACCATAGGGGGAAAAAACCTCACATTTATTCTAATGAAGATGGTATTTGCGTGATCTTTCACAATATTGAAGCATTTTGTTCTTTTCCTACATGGCAGGTTCTTTTTGTCAAGAAAAGGTACTGTATTTTGTCAAATGCTTTCTCTGTGTCTGTTGAGGAGCCATATGGTTCTTATGTTGTATCACATAGGTTGACTTACAGATGTGGAACCATCCCTCCATCCCAGGAACTAATCCCCCTTGGCTGTGGTGAATAATCCTTTGAATGTGCTGTTGGATCCTGTAAAATATTTTTTGGGGAACAGGTTTCCATCCATGTTCATCAGGGATATTGGTCTGAAATTCTCCTTTATGGTGTGGTCAATGTCTGGTTTAGGGATCAAGATAATGCCGCCCTTCTAGAATGAGTTTGGAACTTTTCCTTCCATTTCTATTTTTAGGAACAGTTTCAGAAGGATAGGTATTAATTCTTTAATTATTTGCTAGAATTCCCATAGGAAGCCATCAGGGCCAAGACTGGTCTGTTGGGATGTTTTTGATTCCACTTATTTGCTGACTGTGGGTCTGTTTTGGTTTTCTGTTTCTTCCTGTTTCAGTTTTGGTAGTTTATAGATTTCTAAACAGGCATTGATTTCCTACAGATTGCCTAATTTCTTGGCATTTAATTGCTCATAACATTTTCTTGTTTGTTCCATGTCAGTAGATAAGCTCTCCTTTTTTATTCAGGATTTTATTTATTTGGGTCTTTCTCTTTTATTTTTGAGAAGTCTGCCTAGGGTTTCATCCATCTTACTCATTCTTTCATAAAACCAGCTGAGAAAATTCTGTATCATTGATTTGCACTCTAATCTTTATTATTTCTCTTCACCTGCTGGATGTAGGCTTTATTCTCTATCCTTTCTTCAGATACTTTATGTTTAAGGTTAGGTTGTGTATTCGAGAATATAATTTGTTTCTTACAAAAGGCTTTTATTGTCATTACTTCCCACTTAGGACCGCCTTTGCTGCATCCCAAAGACTTGGAGTTGCCCTACATTCATTTTCATTTGCTTCCATGTATTTTTAAATTCTTGTTTAATTTCCTGATTCTCCATTGATTTTATCCTCCACGTAGTTGTGGTCCTTCCACATTCTCTCTTGTAATTAACTTCAAGGTTCATGGTACCGTGGTCTAAAAATATTCATTTTATAATGTCAATATTTTGGTACTTGTGAGACCTAATTTCTTGGCTAGTATGTGATCTCTTCTGGAAAATGTTCCATGTAACCTCCCAAAGTATGTTTTTTTCTGATGCTTTCAGAGGCAATGCTCTGCATATCTCCGTGAAGTCCATCTGGTCCAGTGTGTCATTCAAAGCCCATGTTCCCTTGTTGATATTCTTTGTAGATGATATGTCCATTGCTGTGAGTGGGTTCTTAAAGTCCTCTTGTATTACTGTATTCTTATCAAGGAGGTTCTTTAATTTTGAAATTCATTGGTTTGTACATTTGGGGGCTCCCAAGTTAGGGGCATACCTGTTTACAATCATTAGATCTTTTCATTGGGTACACCCTTTTTATTATGGTATAGTGTCCTTCTTCATCACTTATAATAGCCTTCAGTTTAAAATCTAGTGTGTCTAATGTAGAGGGATGGATCCTCCAGCATTCCTTACATGCCCATTAGCATAATAAATGATTCTCAATGCCTTCAATTTCAATCTCGACGTGTCCTTGCCTCTACAGTGAGTCTCTTGTAAGTAGGATATTGATGGTTCTTCTTTTTCTTTTAATCCATGTTTATACACGATATCTTTTGATCAGGGAATTGAGTCCATTTGCACTCAGAGTGGCATTGAAAGGTATGAATTCAGTGCCATTGTATTACCTGTAAAGTTGCTGTTTCTGTAGATTGTCTCTGTTTCTTTCTGGATTTTGGTTACCTTTTTGGGCTCTCTCAGCACTCAGAGGAACCCCAAAATTGTTTCTTTCAGGGTTGGTTTAGCATTCACAATCCTTAAGTTTTGTTTGCCCTGGAAAACTCTTTATCTCTCCTGTTACTCTGAATGACAGGCTGTCTGGACTACATATTCTTGGCTGAACCATTTACCCATTTAGCACATTGAATATATCATGCATTCCTTTCTGGCCTTCCCGATGTCTGTGGACAGGTGTGATGCCACCCTTATGTATCTACCCTTAGTGGTTAAATTTATCTTGTCCTGAGCTGCTTTCAGATTTTCTCTTTATCACTGCACTTTGAAAGCATGACTCTGATATGTCAAGATGTTGACATATTTTTATTGATTCTGAGAGGAGTTCTCTGTACCTTCTGGACTTGAGTACATGTTTCCTTCTGCTAGGTGGGAAATTCCTCAGCTCCAATTTGTTGAAATAAACCTTTTCCCCATCTGTCCCTCTTATTATCTTCTGGTACCTCTATTTTCTGGATATTAGTTCATTTTATGGAAGTGCTGAGTTCTCAAAATCTCCCTTGGGGATCCATTAGTTTTATTTTTCTATTTTTTTTTTTGCTTCCTTATTTTCCTTTATTTTATCTTCTATATCACTGACATCCTCTTCTGCCTCATTCACAGTCCTTCCTATAGTCTTCATTTGGGACTGAATCTCTGTGATAGCATTTTTAACTTGGGTCCATCTAGATTTGTTTTCTTTTATTTCTACAGTGAGGGATTCTCTATTGTCTTCTATGCTTTTATTAGCCTGTCTAGTATCTTTTGAATCATTGTTTTAAGTTCTAGTTCAGATATTTGAATTATATCCATAGCGATACAATCCCTGGTAGTGAGTACTACCTCCAGTTTGTTAATTTCAGGTGCATTTCTCCATCTCATTATTGTGTCCAGAAAAGAAAAGAAGAAAGAAAAAAATAAAATATAATGAGATGAATAAAACTAAATAAAACAAATTTTGAAAGGACTAAAAATTATTAAAAATAGATGAAAAATAAGAAAAAAACTGAATAAATAAATAAAAGCCTAAAAAATAAAAATACAAAGAATGCTATCTAGTGTTTTCCCTTAAAGTTGAAGATTTGCAGCCCTCCATGATCAGTAAACTTGACAGAAGTGAGTTGTGTGTGATGATCTTCTGAGGGAGGTGTCTGTGACACTAATTCTAAGGTGTGCTTCCGGTGGAACAAATGCACTGATCCTAAGCAGAGGCAGACCTCCAGGTAATACACCCTGGCCACCAGGATGTGGCCCTGTATTACTCTCTGAAGGCTTACAGCACCAATGGGTGTGATGAATATGGATTCACTCTTCTCTCTACCCAGAAGCTGAAAATGTACAACCCAACTCTTCAGTGAGCTCCCACAGAAAGGTATTCCATCAGTCTTATCCCCTTGGTTTCTGTCAGAATTCTGTGTTCACCCAGGCAGTGACAAAGCATTTTTATCTCAGGCATGTGACTGAATTCCAACTCCAATTTCTATGGGTTTCTGTTTCAGAATCATGCTGTACCTCCTGAAAGTTAGAGGACTTGCTATGCTTCTGCTTTTTTTTTTTTTTTTTTTTTTTTTTTTTAGTGGACTCTTCCCAGGAATGTGGTCATACAACTGTGCTGTGATTTGAAGTTTAGGACTACATAGAGCAAAAAGCCAGCACCTAGCCTCATGGTTCTCTTTCTTTAAAATAAATAAAGGAAAATCTTCTAAATTCTTTTTTTATTTTTGAGATTTTGTACATCTTGATTTTCCTATAAAATTGATAACTTTTTAATGTTGGGAAGTAGTTAACATTAAGTATGTTGAAAGCAAAAAAAGGTGTCTATGCACTGAGACCCAACACTTCATTTGTAATCTCTGGCCTGCACAAAGTGATGAAAAAAAGAGTAACAAGTCTCATTACACACCAGCTAAGGCTGGATAACAAAAATGTTTAGTGCAGCCAGTAAGCTTGGTCACAATTAGCAGTATGGGATTGGGGGAAAGGAAATCGATAGTTGTCACCAATCTGGAAGTTTTGTTATGTGAGTTTGGCAGGCAGTCAAGAGATGGAAATAAATGTGTATATGAAAAGAAGGACATTCATGAACCTATTGTTGGCAAGCTGAGATAGCCTGGAAATGCACTCATTTCTCTTTCAAGGATAAGTTTATATAAATAATAAATAATAAATAAATTAACATAGATACCAGAATGAGACAAGTGAGGCCCCTAGGGTACAAAATTTAAGGGGCCAATCACTTGCAGGGTCATGAAGTTTCATGGATGAGGCTTGCACAAACCTAGGTGTGCATGTCTCCTGAAAGCCTGTGCTCTGGATGCATCAATTGCCTCCACTTAGTGCTTGTTCTGGTGTTTACACTATGTCTAAAACAATTATTTATTCTTTTCTCAAACAATATATCTATTTTTCACTTTGAGGAATAACAAATCTTAGTGAAATATAGTAATGAAAGAGTAGTAAGAAGAAAAAAATCTAGACACTAATGGCCCATTTTGTGACAACAAATTTGCTCTGATGAATAAATCTTTATTTCGTATTTATAGATTTTCAATTATACTTCTAAACTGTGAAAGAATTTCTCTTTTTTTTTTTTACATATTTATTCATTCCAAGGTATTTACTGAGTTCCTACCTCATGTGTCATTATGCTAGCAACTGATTCTATATTGCTGAATAAAACAGAAACGGTGACTGCCCTTTTGGAGTTGATAAGTGATAGAGAAAAAGACACTTAATATGTACATAACTAAATTAATTAGTACTTGTCATTGCAGTAAGGACAAAAAAAGAAGCAAACACGGTGCAGGAATGTCTACTATTATTGTTTCATGTTCGAGAACACAGTCAAGGATCACCTCCAAGACCTTTGGTGGTATAGTGTAGTTGAGGAGAATCCCTGCCAGAATTCCTAAGACATTTGAGAAAGTAAATTATATAAAGTCTTTTCTTTCAATATTAAAGATAAAAATGAAATAATTCATGCATAGTTTAAAAAATAGAAAGATATTTTTTCAAGCATGTAGAATAAATACAAAACACATTTGTTCATACCACGAAGATACTACTAATAAAGTTCTTTCTTTCTTTCTAGTTTTGACTCATGCCAAAGTTTAGTAAAATTCATATCACTCCTTTACTATTCTTTCTCTGCTTTTTCCTTTCTTCTTTCCCTTCCTTCTCCTACTCTTCCTTTTTATTTGTACATATTTAGGATTGATCCTATTTTAATTTATTCTCAATTAAAGTTACTCTTGGAGGGGAGCCTGGGTGGCACAGTTGTTGAGTTCCAGCTCAGATTGATCTGAAACCAACCTGGGATCCTGCCCAGAGTTGGACTCTGTGCTCAGCTGGCAGTCTGCTTCAAGATTCTCTGCCTCTGCCCAAAGCACCCCCCCACTCTCTTTCTCTAATAAAAATTATTTTAAAAGAGATGAAAAATACGAAAAACCTGAAAAAAACTAAAAAGCCTACAAAATAAAAATATAAGAATGCTATTTAGTGTTTTCCCTAAGCTCTGAAGCTTTGCAACCCTCTATTATCAGTAAACTTGAGAAGACGGAGTCATTCATGATTGTGTTCAAGGGGAGGGATCTCTTGCCTTGATCCTCAAGTGTAAGTCAGCTAGTGCAAAAGCAGCTCTCCTAAGCAGCAGAGACAGGCCTCTGTGTAAGCAGCTCTGGATTCTATTATGTGGTGTTTTACTCCCTGAAGGCTTGCAGCACCAATGGGTGAGATGAATATTGCTGCACCCTGCTCTCTATCCAGGAGCTGAAAATTTGCACCCAAGCTCTTCAGTGAACCCTCACAGAAAAAAACAATCCACCAGTCTTAACTCCTAAGTTTCTGCAAGAATTCTGTGTTCACGCTGCCTGTGAAAAGGCATTTTTATCTCAGGGACACAACTGAGTTCCAACTCCAATATTTTTTTGTTTTTAAAGATTTTATTTATCTATCTATTTATTTATTCACATTTTATTATTTTATGTATTTTAATTTATTTATTTACTTTATTATTTATTTGTTTGTTTATTTATGAGAAGGCCAGAGGGAGAAGCACACTCCCCATGGAGCTGGAAGCCCGATATGGGACTTGCTCCCGGGACTCTGGGATCATGACTTGAGCTGAAGGCAGTTGCTTAAACAACTGAGCCACCCAGGCATCACCAACTCCAATTTCTATGGATTCCTGTGACACAGACCCACATGATACCTGCAGGGTGTTGTAGGTCTTGCCATGCTTCTGTTTTTTGCTGGACCCCTCCCAGAAAGGTGAATGCCCAACCATGCTGTGATTCAGGGTATAGGGCTACACAGAGCAGAAAGCCAGGAGCTAGCTTCGTGGTTTTCAGCCATTTTTCCCTAACTGATGTCTGGGAACTCTGAAGCATTTGGGCCCCACCTGTTCTTCTTCTGAACCCTCAGGATCTTGAGATCATACTGTCACACCTGGGATTCCAACCTGCTTCAAAACTTGAACACTTTTAAGCCAGGAATGTCCCCCCACAGTAGTAGACTCCTAAGTGTTTCAATCATGCACTTCCTTGTCGATAAAAACTTTGCAGTAGGTACCTCCCCTCTGCTGTATCCACAGCCATATCACCCACACAACTTATTCCCACCCACACCACATGAGCTATGAAGCTGACACAGGCACCAGAGTGGGAGCTAGAGGAGCTCTTGAAGTGGTTCAGGATCATCTTTTGTGGCTGGTGCTGTTGGTCCAAGAAGAGAAAGTATCATCACCATGATTGACTTTTCATGCCCCTCCTAAATAAGGAAAGTTTTCCCACCATTCAATGTTCTCTGAGTTCATGAAGCAATCCCTGGAAGGTCTCCCCTGATGGCCGGTCATGATCACAGGGATCTGAGAGAGTACTGATTACTCATGGTTTACCAGTTGATGGAGACTTGCTCTGTGTGGCCTAAGCTGTTCCCTCCACAGGTCTATATCAGCCAAACCCTGTCCTCCTCACCTCAG
>NW_019154764.1:10223-11812 GCF_002288905.1 Enhydra lutris kenyoni | reverse complement strand
CCTCTGGGGCAGAACTTGACTATGGTTGAAAGAAGAGAGTGTACATCTGGGGTTGTGCCCCCAGACTCACAGCCATCCCCCTCCTGGCCTGGTCTATCAGGGAGACCCTACCCTCCCCTTGCAAGTGGGAGGTTCTGTGGGCTTGTGTTCCAGGTTAGAACTTCAGAGTCTATGGGGCAGTGGAGGCAGGTTGGCTGTGCTGGGGCCTGGCCTGGGTCCTGCTGGCTCCCTTCTGCTTCACCACTTTATCTTCTGCTCTGCTCTCCCAAGCCAGTGGGAGTGACAGGGATTTCATGGCCATCTACAGGGGCATCTGAGTCTTACAAGTGAACAGAGGACCTCTAATTTCAAGAAACTCTAGGAGACATTCTCTGTTTTCCCAACCCCTGCATCAAGCCTTGGGCCAAGCTCAGGGTCAGGGTCATGGTGGGGGTTCTGTGGGAGTTGAAACTGCAGGGAGGGCCTGGGACAGCCCCTGGGCAGGGAGTGAGGAGAGAGATCAGGAGCGTCCATGTCATGGTGGGGACAAGAGGTCTGTCTGTTGAGTCCACAGCTGAGTCTTCCCTCCTGCAAGCCTCCCTCATTTTCTCACTGGTCCCCTTGAAGATGTTCCTTCTCAGCCTGGTAGAGAGAATCTCTGTGCTTCTGGGTGGGCTTCCTGGATCTGGTGCATGATGTGCCACACTCACCTCTGGACTCTTCTTGGAGAGCTCTGTTCACTCTGTGTTTGAAAATCTTAAAGTCCGGGAGAGAAGGGACATGCATGGGCATTTTGTAGTTGTTCTCATGAAATGTTCACTGTGTGTATTCCATCTCTTCATCCTGTGTGTGATACACATAAGAGAAAATCACCCTAATTATTTTTAGGGACTCCATTAATCTTCTCAGATTTTCTATGTGTTCCCTGTGAATGTTTCATGTCCCAGATTGTGGAGCAGAATTGTGTGGGAATTATGTTAAATTGTGGCTTAGATTCTGTGTCACTTCCCTTCCTGGAGGTTTCTGATGGGCAACATCTACTTAGGTGTTGCTTTGAAATTCAATCTAACGGTCTTTGTCGTTAATCGTGGCATTTAGAGCATTTCCTGAATGTGACTAGTAATATCATTTCAATATAGCAACTTTCCTTTATGTTCTTGTTGTCCCATGTGTTCTTTGTCCCATGTGTTCCTTCTTTCCATGTATATAATAAAGATATTTATCCCCTTAGTTAGCATTTATGATGTTTACATTCATTTTGTAAATTCAGATTCTTCCTGGAATCATTTTATCTTCCTAAGGGATGTATATTGTTGCTTGTATTGTGTGTTAGCTGATGAAAACTTCTTTCACTTATTTTATGTGAAGATTTTCATTGAGACTTCATTTGTGAGGGATGTTTTCCCTGGATGAATTGGTTCTCCCCCACCTCCCCCGCCCCATTCTTTCATCTCTAATTTAGAGACGTTAATCCAGTGTCTATTGCTGGCATTTCCACTGACGCAAAAACCACTAACATCTTCTTCTGTTTGTTCCCCTGAGTGCAGGGACTCTTTCCCTCCTGCTGCTTCTAAGACTCTCTTGTTCATGGCCTTGAATATTTGATATAA
>NW_019154764.1:9088-10148 GCF_002288905.1 Enhydra lutris kenyoni | reverse complement strand
TGCTTGTGGTCTGTTGAGATTTTTGGACCCGTGCATCTTCAGTTTCAAGTTTGGAACATTCTCGCCAATGGCTGTCCAAATATTTTTCCATCCCCTACACACTGCTGTCTCTCCTTTTTGGACACACTACATCCTATTCCACTCCTAAAGGTGTCCTCCAGCTTGGGGATTCTCTGTTTACTCTTGTGTCTTTTCTTCTCTCTCTCACTTTGCAGTGTCTGTGCTGTGTCTTCAGGTTCCCTCATGTGTTCTTTGCTTTGTTGTGTCTGCTGTTACTCTCAACCCCTGGATTTGTGATCTGAGACATTGGAGTTTCATCTGTAGGAATTGGATTTGTACCCTTTAACTTTCTTCTCTGTGTCCTGTGAACCTGTCAGCGCTCCGACTACATTTAGACGAGACATTGCAACATCTTCTTGCTAGAAAATCCAGGCTTCTGTCCTCCCTGCATCTTGAGTGCATGCCCATTTTTTAAAAAGCATTTATCTATCTATCTATCTATCTATTTATTTATTTATTTATTTGGAAGAGAAAGAGTGAGAGAGAGCAAGCAGGGGGAGTTCCAGGCATAGGGAGAAGCATGCTCCTTGCCAAGTAAGGAGCCTGATATAGGACTAGATTCCAGGACTTTGGGATCGTGACCTGAGGCGAAGGCAGTTGCTTAACTGACTGAATTACCCTGGTGTCCCCATGACCCATTTCTTTAAATAAGCTTCTGTATATCTCCCTGTTTCTGTCTCTCTGGATATGTGTGTGTAACATATGAATATATATCCAGGTGTGTATGAGATACAGGCCATATTGGATCAATATTCCCTGGAGAACCCTAACTAATGCACCTTATCAGCTCTTACTCTTTGTGGTTCAAATGGTTTTATTTTGGTGACTTACTTGGTGTTGGAGATCCTCACTGCTAATTGTCAAGTACCTTCTTGTGACATGGTTTCAATTACATGTAGAAGAAGGATGTGATAAGAGGATTTTCTTTCCCCAACATTTTTTTTTAATTTTTCAAGATTTTATTTATTTATTTATTTATTTGACAGAGAGAGAGAGAGAG
>NW_019154764.1:4556-8611 GCF_002288905.1 Enhydra lutris kenyoni | reverse complement strand
ATTTCACTCTGCTACACTTTCCTTCTGTCCCAGGGTGTCCTTCACTGTCTCGTGCGCCAAAAGTCTGTGGGTGATCAGTTCTGGGAGGTTTACAGTCTGAGAAAGGTTTAGTTTGTCTCACTTTTCAATGACATTTTGACTGGTTAAAAATGAAGGTTGACACAAGAAACAGACTCTTCAGTGTAGAAAACAAAGTGGCGATTACCACAGGGTGGGGTGGGAGGATGACTGAGGTAGATGATGGGCATCAGAGAATACAAAAATAAAAAAAATAAGATTGTCCATTTTTTTAGTTGTATTTTGAAGACATTGCTCCCCACCCCACTCAGTTGTCCAGTTTACTTGGTTTGTAAGGAGGAATGTATTCCCACCACGTTACTGGATCCCTGTAGGGAACACGACTCTCCTCTCTGGCTGTGAGAGTGTCTACAATCACTGGTTTGCAGCAATTTCATTACGATGTCTGCTGTGCTGTCTCTCATGTTCCCTGTGCCCGAGCTTCGTTGAGCTTCTTGGATACATTGGTTCATGGGTTTCACAATTTGAGAACTTGGTGGCTCTTTTTCCTTCAGATATGTTTTCAATCACCATCCACTCCCCACCGTCTCTGCCTCAGTTACTCCAATTACACATCCTTAGGTGGAAAGAAGCTGTCCTCCCTGCACTGGGACTTTCTTCAATTTCTCCAGCTATTTCACTCTGTGTTTCATTTTGAACAATCTCTATTGCTGTGACATCAAGGTGACTATTCCCTTCTTTGGTAACATGTAATCTGCTGTCAATCTCCATCTCTGTATTTTTAAGTCTCAGAATATATGATTATGTTTTAGGCAAGTTTTAAAAGATTTGGGCTTTGGAGAATGTCTTCTATTGTTTGCTTCTAACATATTCAGTCATTCATGAGCTCACATCCACAGCTTAAGTATAGTTATAAGAAATGTATCCTTATCCTCTGCCAACCCATCTTGTAGAACCTGTCTGAAGGTGTGTGAGGAGAGTCAGCCTGTGGATCTCAGAAGTAGGATCCTAGGCTAAGCCTGCTCCCTGCTCTGTGCATAGTCCTCCTGGGGCTGGAAGAGGGTGAGACACAGGCAGGGAAGGGGTTTTTGTCTCACTTCCCCATCTGCCTGTGTCACTGTGAGCTTCACCACTGCTTTCTGATGACTGACAGTAATAGTCAGCCTCATCCTCGGCCTGGGCCCCGTTGATGGTCAGGGTGTGTGTGGTCCCTGAACTGGAACCAGAGAATCGGTCAGGAACCTCAGAGGGACGCTCAGTATCCTTATAAATGACCTGCACAGGGGGTTGGCCTGGCTTCTTCTGGTACCAATATGCATAACTTCCTGACAATATCTCTCCAGAGCAGCTGATGGTAGCCATCTGTCCCAGGGACACTGACACCGAATGAGGCTGAGACAACACACTGGAGGCCATGGAGCCTGAAAAGACAGAAGAGGAGAAGTTGGTGTGAGGTTCAGGGGCTCCTTCCCTGGGTCCCTGTAATGAGGTTGTTCTGAGTCTGAGATCAAGCTCTGAGGCAGGCTCAGCTGAGGTCCTCTAGGGGCTGAGCATTTGCAGAGGGTCTAGGGACACCACCTGTGCAGAGAGTGAGGATGGGGAGTAGGAGAGGGATCCAGTCCATGGTGGAGATGTCTGGAGCTCTGCCTCCTGAGATCCCACAGCACTGCTGGGTTCCACCCAGCCTCTTTTATTCCTTTCTAGGAACTTGGGTCAGTGACTGTTAGTAGTTATGCAAATTTTCTCCACTTCAGGGGCTCCTAAGTGATCCACAAGTTGTGAGATCAGAACATGTGATTGAGGAGGAAGAGAGGAGCCCTGAGTTTACTCCAAGCAGCTGCCAGTTTCAAAACCATCCTCAACAGCAAACATTTGGGATCAGTTACTTTCCTGGCATCTGAACACATGATAACCAAATGAAACTACTCTGTATGGGGTCTGCCCTTGACTCTCTCTGGGGTCTTTAAGAAGCCTGGCCATGGAGCTGGGATGGGTCCTCTGAGAGATGCAGACACCTGGTTCAAGGAGAGGTGGTCCTATGCCCTCATTACCTTCCTCCTCCTGCATTGTGTCCCCACTGTGTCCCCCTGAGGCACTGTGATCCCATAGGCCCCATGTCATCAGATTGTGGAATTTTATCATCAGAATGTTTGTGCATTGGTGTCTGTGAGAGTCCACTTGCTTTTTTAAAAGATTATTTATTTATTTATTTGACAGAGGGAGAGAGAACACAAGTAGCAGAGAGGCAGGTAGAGGGAGGGGGAAGCAGGCTCTCTGCTGAGCACAGATCCCAAAGCAGGGTTCAATCATGGAACACTGAGACCATAACCTGAGCCAAAGGCAGAGGTTTAACCCACTGAGCCACCAAGGCGCCTGAGATTCCACTTGTTAAGAGACAATCTGCCTTTGAACATTGATCACAATGTCTAGTGTATTGACACATGGTGATGCCACACCCCCATCTCACAGCAGACCAGCTCATAGATTGTCAGCACATTGATTCCTTTATGATTCTTCATCGGTGTTACATGGAAACATGTGACTTGCATGAGAAATCACCACTGACACTTTTGAGCACCATGTGTTGTTAGGGTCCCAGAGTTAGGTCTTTTCACATGGGTGAGTTGTGGAGCCAGGCTAGCATCCCAGGAGGGAGCTGGATTCTGTCACTGCACAAGGAGAGCCCAGGGACCAGAGCTGTGGCCTCATGTAGTGAGAATCCACTTCACTCTGGAGACAGTCTCACAAGGAGGCTGTGGTGCTCATTCCAGGGACCAGGGAATCCAAGTACTCCTTGTCCCACCCCTTGAGACCCTCCTGAGCAAAGAAGCTGCAATCCCAGGTCTGCTTCTGCCTGGACATGGGGATGGAGAGTCAGAAGGTGAGTGGTCAGGATGTTCTCAACATGTCCAGCTTGGACGAGACAGCTCCTGGAACACCAGTGCACAGAGCAGGGAGATGCATTTCCCATGTAGGCATTCACTGTGTCAGGACTCCAGTCAGTGTCCTGGGTGTCACTGTGTGTCTGACCTTCATAGCAAGGTCTCTTCAGCAGCTGGAGATAGGAGTGATTATTCCAATTTCTTTCTGGGGACTGAACCCTGGACTCCTGTTGCCCCTAGGCCTGGTGTTCCTGTGAGGCTCCCCATGGACAGCCCCAGGCTCTGTCCTGCTCTTCGTGATGCAGCTCTTCTGCCCCCTGCTGGTAGAGGAGAACTCAGACCAGGAGCCTTCCTCCTGCAGGTTCCCTCACAGCACCTGTCACCTGAGAAGGGATGTGGACCATGGTTTCTAGCCTCCCACAGGCAGCTGCCCACCCACAAGCCCTGCCCAGCCCAGCACAGACAGACCACATACCTGGTGAAGGAGGCAAGGCAAGTGGGATTCCTGTACTTGTCCCTGGGTTGAAATGTCCTGGGCTAGCCTGGTGTCCTGTATAAAAAGAAGAGAGCAGGGTAGAGTGTAGTGCATCAGAAAAGGGCCAAATCCAGATAAACCTATGTGATGTCCTATCACTACCAGTTTCCTGTGTATCAAGTGTCAAGATTGATGCTTCCCCACCCTGATTAGTGCAGATTGTCGTAAGTGGGAACAGATGATGTTTTTGTGTAAAGTTTACTTGTGCACATAAATTTGCTTTATTACTGTTATTGTTGTTGTTGTTATTATTATTATTATTATTATAAACTCCTCAGGGCATAGCTTGATCATGGGAGCAAATAGGGAGGGAGGGTGAGGCCAGGCAGGGCATCAGGATTTCTGTTCCCAACTCACTGCCATCCCCATCCTGGCTGATCTCTAAAGGGCCCCTGTGGCTTGCACATGGAGAGGTTCAGGAGGTTCATGTTCCAGGTTAGAGCTGGAGAACCTGTGGGGACAGCGGAGGCTGTTTGGCCAGGCAGGGCTCTGGCCTGGGTCCGGGGGCTCTGCTCGACATTATTGTTTTGTCCTCTGTCTCTTGAGCAGGTGGTAGTGACGAGGATGTCATGCCCACTCTACTGGGGGAAGCTAATCTTACAGGTAATCACAGGATCTGA
>NW_019154764.1:1918-4397 GCF_002288905.1 Enhydra lutris kenyoni | reverse complement strand
AGGGTCCCGGTCATGGTGGAGACCCCAGAGTTCTGTCTCCTGAGGCTGCAGCTGAACCTGGCCACCACAAATTTCTGTCACATTATCCCTGGTTCCTGTGAAAATGCTCCTTCTCAGGCTGCTGGAGAGAATCTCTGCTCCTGGCAGGCTTCATGGATCTGGTGCCTGTGGGGCTGTCCCCACCTCTCAGCTCCATAGCGGAACTCTTGTCTGAATGTATGGAAAATTCTTTTTTAATTTAATTTTTTATTTTAATTTAAAATCAATTAATTAACATACAGTTTATTATTAGTTTCAGGAATACAGTTCAGTGATTCATCAGTTGCGTATAACACCCAGGGCTTATTATATCATGTGCCCTCTTTAATATCCATCACCCCCTTACAGATCCCCCAGCCTCTTCCTTCCAGCAACCCTCAATTTGTGTCTTACAGTGAAGGGTCCCTTTATGGTTTGTCTCCCTCTCTGGTGTCTTCTTGCTTAATTTTTCCCTCCCTTCCCCTAAATGTAGGGGAAAATCTTTAAAAAAAAAGGGGGGGGCGCCTGGGTGGCTCAGCCGTTAAGCGTCTGCCTTTGGCTCAGGTCATGATGTCAGGGTACTGGGATCGAGCCCCGCATCGGGCTCTCTGCAGTGGGGAGTCTGCTTCTCCTTCTCCCACTCTCCCACTGTGTTCCCTCTCTCGCTGTCTCTCTCTCTCCCTCTGTCAAATAAATAAATAAAATCTTTAAAAAAAATGTAGGGGAAAGGAGGGAGGGGTGAAGGCTATTTCCCTATCAGTTCCTCATGAGATGTGCACTGTGAATATTTCTTTTTTGTTTGTGTGTGTAAAATACATGCAATATAAATAATTTCATTCTAACTATTTTTAAGTGTTCACTCTCTGTCTCTTCCCTGTGAATGTTTCATGTTCTACATTGTGGAGCAGTATTGGTGTGAACTTGTCTTGAACTTACACTTGGATTTTCATATGGTTTCATTTACAGTAGTTTTCTAAAATGGGACATAGAGTTGGGCATTACTGTGAAACTCAGTTTGACAATCTGCCTTTTCTTTGCATTTAGACCATTTCCAGAGTGTGATTAGCACTGACATTCCACAGAACATCCTTGTATATAGTGTTCTTTATCCATGTTCTCCTGGTTTCCTTTCTTCTTTTCTTTCCTTTTTAAGTTATTGGTGCATTTTTAAGATTCCATTTTATCTCCACTTTTTTTGTTATTAGCTCTATCTATGTCTCTCATATTCTCATGAGTTGTAATAGCCCACATTCAGGTGTGTTCCCTCATGTTACACAGACTGTCAGATCCTTACAGCAAACTTCTCCCTCTTCTTCTCAGTATTTTTTGCTGTAATTCATACACATTACTTTAACTCTATTATGAATTCCAACATAGATAGGTATTTGAGTTTCTTTAGACAATGAATTATCTTCAAAAAAGATTTAGATACTAAAAAAGTCTTAATATTTTCCCTAGTAGTTAGCATTTGTGATTTTTTCATCTGTCTTGTAGAATCTTATTCTTTCTGGAATCACTCCCTCCTGCTTGAGGGGTGTCCAGTACTATTTCTTTTGTAACAGGTTGGCTGATGATCAATCCTGTCATTTTTCATATGTATGTGAGAAAATGTTTTATTCAGCCTTCATTTTAGAAAGATGTTCTCCTTTGGTAAAGAATTAATTTTTTCCCGTATTTTAAAAATTTACTGTTCTTGCTTGCATTTCTGTTAATGAGAAATTTGCTAGAAATTTTCTCTGTCTTTCCCTAAAAACTGTGTGTCTTTCCCTTTTGTTTACTTTTGAGAATGTCTCATTTTCCCTGCCTATTTGTCACTGGTGTGTGTGTGTGTGTGTGTGTGTGTGTGTTTTAACCTATGTCTTGTAGTTAAAGTGTGTTGAGGATTTGGGATCTGGGAGTTTTAGTTACTGGTATAGTTATAGGCTGGTTTAACAGATGATCAGCACAGGGGCCTGATCTGGCCTCTGCTGGTGCCTGTAAGCATATTTACTTCCAGTGCTGTTTCCCCACAGATGATCCTGGATGTCTGTCCCAGGACCACCTACACATAGGAGGGTTGAGTCACCTCATAGGAGGCCACAGCTGCAAGAGAGGAAAGGAGAGGTTGGCTGGAAAATCAAGGACTCATTCCAAGAGGCTGCCCACCTGTGAGGCCTGGCCTGAGATTCAGGGATTTTCTAGATCCACAGGGGTGCCCCTCTCATCAGCCTTAGTCCCAGAGTAGCATGGGTCTGACTGGTGGTTGGAGTTTTTAAGAAAACTGGAAAAGAACCCTATTCTTGGGCATGGGCATTCCATCAGGGCTCACAGAAAGCCATGAGCACTGTGGGGGTGTTTCATTCACCCAACTCTCATCCTTCAGCAGGGTCAGGAGTATCCTCCCACAGGCAGCCCCTGAAGGGCTCAGACATAGGGTCTGGCTTGTCCCAAGGACCTGTAGCTGGTGTGGCTGTGAGCCTGG
>NW_019154764.1:0-1831 GCF_002288905.1 Enhydra lutris kenyoni | reverse complement strand
GTCTGGCTTGTCCCAAGGACCTGTAGCTGGTGTGGCTGTGAGCCTGGGCTCAGCACCTGTATAGTGAGCAGGACCCTGAGCAGAAGAAGGGTCCAGGCCATGGTGGAGGTGCGCCGATTCTGCTCCAAGGTCTGAGGTTAGGCAAATGTCCCAGGCCTCTCTTAGCCCATTGCTGGAGACAACTACTGATTTTGCAAATCAGTGGGGCCTCAGAGGCTGCTGCTGAAGAGCTTTGTGGGATCTCATAAAGAGCCCAGACCCAAGGAACACAGAGAGGGCAGGGGTGGTTCTTGTTGACTCAACTCTCAGCCCAGAGGATTCTGTTTCACCCTTGGTCCTATAATCTGGGGCTGACATCCCAGATAGAAAGGATCAGAAGGAAGACTGGAACAAACAGCTTAGAAGCCATGAAAACAGAGTTAGGGAAATAAATGATGCCATGAAACGTTCCAACGTCAGAATTATTGGAATCCCTGAGGTGGAGGAGAAAGAAAGAAGTCTAGAAGATATAGTGGAACAAATTCTCCATAAAAATTTTCCCAATGTCATGAATGGAACCAGAGTTCATGTACTAGAGGCAGATCAGTCTCTCCCCAACAATATAGAATCTCAAAAGTCCTCAAGACACCTGATAGTAAGAATGAGAATCACAGCTGTAGACAGGCTCTCTTGAAAGCAGCTAGGGCAAAGAGCTCCTTATGTACAGAGGAAAGCCCATCAGAATAACATCAGACCTGTCCACAGAAACCTGGTAAGCCAGAAAGGGCTGGCAAGATATATTCAGGACACTAAATGAGAAGAACTTGCAGCCAAGAATACTTCATCCAGCAAGACTGACATTCAAAATAGATGGAGAGATAAAGAGTTTCCAAGACCAGAATGGCTTAAAAGAGTATGTGACCACCAAGCCAACAGTGCAGGAAATATTAAGGGTGGTGGTCTATAAAAGAGGAAAAATCATAAGAATATCATTGAACAGAAATATGCAGACAATCTACAGAAAGAAATACTTCAACGGTAACATGATGTCAATAAAAACGTATCTATTGATAATCACTTTCAATGCGAATGGCCTAAATGTGCCCATAAAAGGACACAGGGTTGCAGATTGGATAAAACAACAGGACCCATCCATATGTTGTCTACAAGAGACCCATTTTGAACCTAAGGATACACCCAGACTGAAAGTGAAGGGATGGAGAAGCATCTTTCATACCAATGGGCCTCAAAAAGCCGGGGTAGTGATTCTCAGATCAGATAAATTAGATTTTAAACTAAAGACTGTAGTCAGAGATACAGGAGGACACTAAATCATTCTTAAAGGGACTATTCACCAAGAAGATCTAACGATTTTAAATATCTATGCTCCCAATATGGGAGCAGCCAATTACATAAGAAAACTATTAATCAGGATAAAGAGTCATATTGATATGAATACATTAATAGTAGGAGAACTTAACACACCACTCTCAATATAGACAGATCATCCAAGCCGAAAATCAATAAAGAAACAAGAGCATTGTATGACATGTTGGACAAGATGGACCTCATAGATATATACAGAACATAACCACCCTAAAACAACAGAATACTCATTCTCCTCAAGTGCACATGGAACATCTCCAGAATAGACCACATACTGGGTCACAAACCAGGGCTCCACCAATACAAAAAGACTGAGATTATTCCCTGCATATTCTCAGAACACAATGCTTTGAGACTGGGGCTCAAACACAAGGAAAAGTTCAGAAGGAACTCAAACACCTGGAAGCTAAAGACCACCTTGCTTAAGAATGCTTGGATCAACCAGGAGATCAAAGAAGAACTTACA
>NW_019154763.1:0-11872 GCF_002288905.1 Enhydra lutris kenyoni | reverse complement strand
TGATGGGCCACCCCTCTTGCAAACCTGTCAGTCCCCGAGGAAAGGGGTTGCATGTTACTGCCACCTCGTGGTCACATCTTTTTCCTTCAGCCTTGAACTCACTCTACATTCTCCCAGTCTTGGAATGTCTTTTTAAATTTGAAATATTTGTCCTATTACTGCTGAAGAGGATGAAGGGGAAGAAGAGAAAAACGAGGCATCCTGAGAACAAGTGAGCCAGCCAACATGAATCACTTGGCCACATGTAATTTTTTGAAGAGGTTCAGCTCTGCCGTGAAATATCATATCCTCTGTTGTTCATTTTTTGAGGAATCTCTACACTGTTTCCCAAATTGGCTGCACCAACTTCCATTCCCACCAAGTGTGAGAGGGTTCTCCTTTCTCCCACCTTCTCCAACACTTGTTTCTTGGCCCTGTCAGTTTTTGCCGTTCTACCTGGTGGAAGGTGGTATCTCAATGTGGTTTTGATTTGAATCTCCCTGATGGCTAATGATGATGAACATTCTTCCATGTGTCTGTTGGGGATCTGTAGGTCTTCTTTGCAGAAGCGTCTGGTCACATCTTCTCCCCATTCTTTGCCTTGATTATTTGGTTTTTTTGGGTGTTGATTTGGAGAAGTTCTTTATAGATCTTGGATATCAGCCCTTTGTAGTGTCATTTGCAAATAAGTTCTCTCATTTTGTGGGTTGCCCCTTTGTTTTGTTGATGGTTTTCCTTTGCCGTGCAGAAGCTTTTGATCTTGATGAAGTCCCAAAAGTTCATTTTCGCTTTTGTTTCCCTTGCCTTTGGAGGTGTGTCTAGTAAGGAGTTTCTGTGGCTGAGGTCAAAGGGGTTGCTGCCTGTGTTCTCCTCTAGGATTTTGATGGGTTCCTGCCTCAGTCTGAGGTCTTTTATCCAGACTTTTCACGACAGACAACAAAATGATGGTTGGCAGCATGGGTGAAATAGGTGATTGGGATGAAGGAGCTGCTCGTCCTAATGAGCCCTGGAGAATGCATGGAAGCGCTGAATCACTCTGTTGTATTCCAGAAACTAACACTGTATGTGAACCATAATGGAATTAAAAGAAAAGGAAAATAGTTGGCAAACTGTGTTAGGTGTATGGAAATGTTTAGTCCTGTCTTTCCTATTTGGTTTTGTTGGTAAATTTAAACCAAATTTAAAGTGAAAAGTTTATTAGTAATCATTGTTTTTTAATTTTTTAACACATAATGCTGCATAATTAGTGCTACCATTACTTAGTAGTAATGGACACCTATTCTCTTCTATTGTTTTATTTAAATAATAGCATTCATGTTACAGAAATTGAGTAATACACAACAATATAGAAATCACAGAAGGAGCTATTACAGATATTTTATGTTAAGGTAAAACATAGATAACATTCTGTATTCTATCATAATGTAGTTTTCTAATCTAGAATGGGTGTGTCATCCCATGGCGCTCTGGGAAGTTGGTGCCTGGCCTTCTAGGGGCTAATTATTCATGGGGAGAAAAATCATGGTCATTATATTAGCACAATTAATACCAACAAAGGCTATTTAGAGGTTACTGGAGGGGATAAAAGAGAGTTGATAGGGGGACCGCCTGGGTGGCTCAGTTGGTTAAGCATCAGAGTCTTGATTTTGCCTCAGGTCATGATCTCAGAGTCATGAGACTAAGCCAAAATCAGGCTCCACACTGAGCATGGAGTCTGCTTAAGATTCTCCCTCTCGGGTGCCTGGGTGGCTCAGTGGGTTAATCTTCTGCCTTCAGGTCAGGTCTTGATCTTAGGGTCCTGGGATCGAGCCCCACATCATGTTCTCTGCTTGGCGGGGAGCCTGCTTCTCCCTTCTCTCTGCCTGCCTCTCAGTCTACTTGTGATCTCTCTGTCAAATAAATAAAGAAAATCTTAAAAAAAAAAGATTCTCCCTTTCCCACTGGCCCACCCCACCCATCCAGTCTTCTTTCTCTCTCTCTCTCTCAAAAAAAAAAAAAAAAAAAAAAACAGGGGTGCCTGGGTGGCTCAGTGGGTTAACGCCTCTGCCTTTGGCTCAGGTCATGATCTCAGGGTCATTACCACAATATACTGTCAATTGCTGTTCAACTTGTAAAGCTGTGCTTATTAATACTGATTTCAAGGATAGTGAGCACTCTTAAGCCTCAGATCCTATGCCTTCTGAGACTCCAAGGAATGGGAATTTTTTCATGGAGGACAAAAGTGTTCACTGTTCTTGGCACAAGGTATACACTGTCGATAGTCCTCAATCCCTTGTTAAAGGTGCATGTCTTTGTCCCTGGCAAGATTTGAAGAGTGCTTGGAAGAAGAGTTGCTTAATTGAAACTTCTGGAGTCAAAGAGTGGGGTTGGAGTAGTCATGGGGCAGAAGTTACTTGTTATTTAAGAAGTATCAGTGTTGGGGACGCCTGGGTGGCTCAGTTGGTTAGGCAGCTGCCTTCGGCTCAGGTCATGATCCCAGCGTCCTGGGATCGAGTCCCACATCGGGCTCCTTGCTCGTCAGGGAGCCTGCTTCTCCCTCTGCCTCTGCCTGCCATTCTGTCTGCCTGTGCTCACTCACTCTCCCTCTCTCTCTCTCTCTGACAAATAAATAAATAAAATCTTAAAAAAAAAAAAAAAAGAAGTATCAGTGTTGGGACTGCAAGTGATCAGGAAAGTAAGGCATCCTGGCAGTCATTTGGTGTATGATGGGCAGCACTACACTAATTTCTCAGTATTTCAGATCCCATGGGTCATGATAGGGAATACACCCATGAGAGGAGAGGGTCGGTGCCCTCCGGTGTCTTTACTGGCAAGGCCTGTCTCGTGCACACAGTGGCTGCCTCCCGCAGTTGCCTGCAGCTCTTTGCCTGAGGGTGTCCATTGGCTTCCTTGGCTTCTTTGGCCATGGCAGTGAGCTCATCAGCCAGGTAACCAATGTCCATAAGAGCAACACTCATCCCATGCAGGTCTTTTTGCACTTGGTTGGGATGACTCAGGGCTGTTCCGCATGTATTTAAAACGTTCCCAGTGGATGGAGACAGAGTAGCCCAAGCAGTGACCTCTAAACTAACACCCTGTCTTGTGTGTCGGCTGCACTCCTCCTTCAAGTCTTATCTCCCATCGTTCCTTCCCACCAAAGACCCTTCCAGAGAAACTACTTATACTCACATCCTTGTCTTGGAGTCACTTTCTGAGGCACCCACCCCCCATAACTCCTGGTGCAGCCGAGAATGGTGGGAGTTGGCCCTCTTGGGAGATCTCAAAGCTCAGTTATGAGAATCAACTTACATTTTTCCCTTGTGTAGGAGAACTGAAAATCCACGCATGCAAGGCAGTAGAGTGACCTAGATAATAGTGAGATTATTCAACTTGTCACACAAAGTGGAATGCTCCGGTGGGAAGGAGATATTTATTGTAGTACCGTTATCAGTGGTACTGTTACTGAGTTCATTCTATCTCTTAAAGGTTCTTTGACTCCCATTTTGTCCATAAGGGTACTTCTTGGCTATATGCTCACCCTCAACTCACGCCCAGTCCTTATCTTTGTATCCAGTCCTCGACTTACTCTCATCCAACCCTACCTCCCCTGTTCCCACTTTCCATGTCCCTTCCTCCTTTTCTGCTCCCCAAGGTTTCCCAAGATCCATCTTGGCTCCAGATTCCTACTCTTCAGGTGTTGTAAGTTCCTTGGGTCCACCATCTCTCCTGATCCCCTCTGGTTAGTAGGAGGGGGTGTGAGTATGAATGAAGGTCTTGCTCTACCTTTCCTTATGTCCTGGCCCTCCAAGGGGGAATGGGCCCCAGTCTGGAGTCCAGGATTACCTGGATATTAGTCTATTTCAAAGAAGGAATTGAATTCAACTATAACTATACATTGGAAATAAAGGAAGTCTCAATATATTTCAGAAGAATGAAACCCACAAGGGTTGTTCTTTGATCATAATTGCAAATGTGCTGGATTAATCAAGAAAGGATAACTAGGATTTCCCCATATATTTGGAAATTGAATAGCTTTTTGAATAAAACTGTAAAAGGGACTCTCATAGGAAAAACCGGTCTGATCTGAATGAAAATGATACTGCATATGTGGCATTAAAATAGACTTCCTTCAGTCCTGGGAATTCACCTTTGGATAGAAAGATTTATGGTGTTCAAATCATCCTATATTAACGGAGAAGGTATTACACCCAGAACATCTCTAGAAACGCCACTTATCTCTGTAACCTCACTAGGTGTCAGTGTGGGGTTTACATTATGTAAATACATATAAAAATGTCAAGCTGATTCTCATGCTTGCTCTGTGTGGGATCTCCATGACACTAATTTAAGTCATCAGGTTCATCATAAGCTTTTCTGTCAATGGACTTCTGGACAGCAGCCAGACAGTGTGGCACCACCAGGAGTCTGAGAGTGGGAGAGGAAGAGTCAGAGGTAACAGGGATAGAGAGGGGAAGGGACAAAGGGGAATTGCATGAAGATAGGTGGGACGTGGCCCAGGAGTGTGGAGGGGGAACCATGGCCCACAGAGAAGGGGCTTTGAGTATTGGGGCAAGGAAAGGCAGGAATCCTGAGCATCAGAGTTCTCTGAGTCCAGGGCTCTGATCTCCCTCCAGCGGCCATTTCACTTGGGAAGGTGAGTCCCCGTCATTTGGCCTAGGGATGTGGGGCCCAGCCTCAGGATCTGTCAGGGAGAGAGGTGGCTTGAGGGAGAGCATGCTGCTCTTTGGCAGGTAGTTTCTAGTGCTTGCTCTGTGGGGAGGTGACCTTGAGCCATCTCCCTCCCTGCCCCTGTCCCTGCCACATTCCTCCTGCACCAGCAGGGCCTAGCTCACGTTCCAAAACCAGGCCCCAAGTCCTGCAGCCTGGAACTGGCACAGACGCACAGCTGATCTCAACCCAGAGTATTTGAGAATAAGGTCCATGTTCTCCCTCTGGAGCTAGCAATGTGCAGTAGGATGAGGGGTTGCTATCCTCATGTTCACTGCCCATCCTGACACAGAATGTTAGGTGGATGGCTTCAATCCCTGCAGCCTTCTCCTACATCCCTGCAGAAATGTCATACTTCACGAAGCCGCCTTCTGCTTGTGAAGAGATGGCAATTAGTACTCGAATGTAAAATTGGTTCCTTACCAGACTGATGGAAATGATTTCATCCATCTACTATGTCTAAAGCACCTTTCATTGAAAATACGATCTAAAGAGACATGCAATAAATTCATAACACATGTGAAGCTCCCTCTAGGTTTGCATTTTGACCCTGTCACCTATGTGTCACCAAACACTTTATTGGCAAGGTCAAAATAAACTCACGATCAAGATCATGGTGCTAGATGATGTCTTGTATCAGTGGACCTTCATATATCCTGACCTGACTGGAAATTATTCCTAAGAGGAAGAAGGAAAGAAAAATTACAGTAGTGTAATGGGGGTGTCGTTGATTTGTGTAGTATAAAAATTTTGGTGGGCAAACACATTTATCTTTACATTTTTAAAAAATATTTATCTGTTCGACAGAGATCCGAAGTAGGCAGAGAGGCAGGCAGAGAGAGGGGGGGAAACAGGCTCCCTGTTGAGCCAAGAGCCTGATGCGGGGCTCATTCCCAGGACGCTGAAATCATTTCCTGAACCAAAGTCGGAGGCATCACCCACTGAGCCACCCAGGCGCCCCTGTTACTTTCCATTTTGTATGTCAGTAGTCTTTATTATTGAACAGAGTGGTGCAAGCACTACACATTATGTAGTGACTGTCAAGTTCGGTTCATTCTTCACTCACACAGAAAGAAGGAAGCGATTTCTTTGTGTCTGAGGCGCTGTCACAGAGGCCTGCCCCAGTGTAGAGAAGAGGCTCCCTGGGACCAGAGCTGCCTCAGTGCCTCCCGCTGAGCAGCCCCAGCTTAGAGCATTGCGGGGACTCCCAGGGAAGCGGGCAGAGGGCGCCCGAGCGCCTCAGACCAGCAGGGGCGCTTTGCGCATGCGCCACAGCAGACTTAGGGAGCAGAAGGCTCGCCACGGCGTCCTCTGACGCTGCGTTCTTCACAGCCAGAAGGGTTTCTGCCACCAGCTGAGGACCCAGTGCCCCTCAGAGGGCCAGGACTGCGTTTGCAGCCAGTTCTGATGCTATCCCGGAGAGACCCTCGGGGCTTTGCAGCAGGTTGGTGCCTCCTGTGGTGCGATGCAGAAGCGGCCTTGCTGACAGAGCTGAGGAGGGGGCTCTGGGCGGCTTCCTGAGACCTGCTGGTAGGTGAGCCGCCTCATTGTTGCATTTTTGGTGTTGTTCCCACGGTTTGGTCCTCATTTTCCTTGAGGATACTTGAATAAGACCTATTTTACTCAAGGATCCCTGGATGGAGGGGTCAGGGATGCCATACCTGAGATGCCGTGGTTGGTTTGTTACAGATGCAGGCTTGTTTCTCGGGAGAAATCCCGACTCAAATTAAGAGGAAGAGGAGCAGCATGTAGTTGGGAGGTGAAAACCCCAACTGCTGATTCTCGGGGCATCTTAGAAGAATGCGCTTGGGGCCCACTTGCCGATTACTGCCGCAATCAGAGCCCCAGGTAAGAACAAAGTTCCATCCAGTTTGTAACCTTCAAGGTTAGAAGTATCAGCAAATGTTGGGTTTGTTGAGAAGGAAGGAAAACTGAAGGTAGGCCAAAGAAGCTGCGACTGATCCTTTGGCATATTGGGGAACTTCGGAGAGGTTCACTGTTGTCCGAGAAAGGGGGCAATTTGAAAGGCTGTTAAGAACCAAAAGTGCAGGGGCGCCTGGGTGGCTCAGTGGTTAAAGCCTCTGCATTCGGCTCAGGTCATGATCTCAGGGTCCTGGGATCGAGATCCACATGGGGCTCTCCGCTCAGCAGGGAGCCTGTTCCTCCTCTCTCTCTGCCTGCCTCTCTGCCTACTTGTGATCTGTCTGTCAAATAAATAAATAAATTAAAAAAAAAAAAAAGAACCAGAAGTGCATTGGAGGCATCTGGTAGTTCAAATCTTTATGGCTTTTCATGGGTGAGTCCTATTGGAGGAGGTGGGGGGCGGGATAGAGATGAGAATAGAGTTCTGCTAGCTGGAATAGTGGGGCACCCATGTGCAAGATCAAGTCCATGTCCTCCTGTTGGTTCCCCATTTATTTGGAGTGGTAGTGTGTCAGAACACCCCCTACCAAAATCTCTTCCCTCTGCTGTGACATTCCCCTTATGACTTTGCCCCTTCTGATCAAGATTTGCCTTGGTACACGAAATAAGTCAGTCAGAGAAAGACAGGTACTATACGATTTCACTCATTTGTGGAAATTATGATATAAAACATATGAGCAAAGAGAAGGAAAAAGAGGCAAACTAAGAAACAGACTCGTAACTAGAGAACAACCTGTTGGTAATCAGAAAGGAGGTGTTGGTGGAGCAGATGGTTTCAACAGACGATGGAGACTGAGTTGTATTCTTGTGATGAGCGCCAGGTGTTGGATGGAAGCGCTGAATCATGATTATACACCTGAAATGAATACAACAGTGTGTGTGAGTTAATCGTAATATAAATTAAAACTTTAGGAAAGTTTCCTTGGAGGAATTTCAAATAAATAGTCAAGCTCTTTGTATTTAGTGGTTTTGTGTTTCAGTGCCAGCAAAGCCTTTTCTAGTTGGCATGTCTCATGTTGGTTGAATGTGCATGACAGTTGTAAACTACTCAAATGAGCCTTGAGGAACAGAGAGGTTTAAAAGAGAGAAACTCTCACCTGCTCCCCTTGTGAAGGCTGTATCTCCTCAAGAGTGAAACCAGTGAGCCCGCATCACCTCACTGGGGACAGTGTTAACACAAAGGATTTGAGGAACAGCAAGTACAGAACAAAGTAAGGAGACAATTCCAAACCATATGTTGTTTATAAACCAGGACTCTACATAGGAAAGGAGCCAGCTAAAAATATATATTGGCACTTGTTTGGACTGAAGGAGGGAGGGTTTCTCCATATGAAGGCAAACTCAGAGTCCTGTACGCCTCCTGGAAGTGTCCTCCACAAGTGGCTATGAGCAAAATAGTGAAATGCTGCGAGAGTGCACTGAATGAAATCAGGGAGCACGTTTGGGGACATAGAGTACACTGAAAAATGTGAAGCGTTCATTAGAGAACTTGTTGTAAGAATAGGAATACTTCCAGGACATTTCCAAACAGTATTGTTCTTTCAAAAGAACTACTTAGAACTCTGTGTGTTACAAAATGCGGTCTGTTATTTTGTAAATTCAGAAACCATGTATTTGGATTAGAATCAGGATTCAGTTAATAGTAGAGGTAAAGGAATGACTTTTGAATTCTGAACCATCTAAATGTCTAGAAATGCTCACAAGATCAAAATGAGTGTTTTCTGGAAAGGCCATAATCCAAAGAAGTTTCCTCCTTTTGCAAGAGACTGGGAGATGCAGAAAGTGGCATGTTCTTTGCACAGAAGATGGAGAAGGAAAATAGTGAGGAGAGGAATGCAGGCCTGGTCTGGACCTGTGGGGAAAGCAGTCTCCCCAGATGATTTGTATTTCAGTTGGTGCAGTATTAACCTTCTTGTGACCAGACGATGTATAGGTGGAGTCAGGCTTTGGTTCTTCCTTTAAAGGTGTCCTGTGGACCCAAGCGTCCATTCCCTGGGGTTTGGCAGTGCAAGGTTTGGTTAGTATTGGAGAGAGGCTTCTCAGGGGAGGTTGGAGAGAATCTTTGTGGAGATCTTTCCCAACAGAATCTCCAGGTTGCAAGGTGTGACGGTCAGGGTAAGTGTCCCCTGGGAGTGCATTGTGAAAAAGTCTGCTCTACTACAGTGTGGTTAGGTTGAATAGAGGCAACTCGATCTTTGCTTTATTGAAATACATCCCCTTCTCCCAACTGTGGGTCCAGAGAGGCAGTGGTCGAATGCACGGTGTCCAGTGACTATCTCCCAGGGGGAGAGACTGATTTCCACAAAGGGGTGGACTTGAGATTTAGGAGTGACAGCAATCCCTTTGACCCAGGGAATTGGAAAGTCTCTGTAGATTTTGCCAATTGAGTCCCCAGTATTGCGGTCATTGTGTGAGACTAACTTTGAAGATAGAGGACAGTAACGTACAATGAAATTGTTGTAAAACTAATGAAACATCACAAATTGGTGAAGCGCCTGCATGGTAGAATGGGTTTCCTGGTCACTGTGTATAGTTCAAGAGGGCTTCCCTGGGGGGGGGGGTGGTAATTTTTTCTAACAGGATTTTAGCTGCAGAAGAGTCACTGGCTTTCTCCAAGGGAAAGCTTTTGTCCAGTGAGAAGACACAGGCACATTGACTAACACCTACTTATATCCATGAGATGGGGAAATTGCATGAAATCCAGTTGCCAAATGTCAAATGGTGCACTGAGTGGTTTAAAATGCCCAGGGGAGGTATGGACTTGTTTCCCAGGATTATATTTTGGACAAGTGGGACAAACAAGGTACACCATTTTTGCAGTCTTTTTAACATTTCCCTGCTGATAGTGGTCCACGAACGCTCTCAAGTTGTTAGCAGAGCAATGGTTTAATGCTGGTACAGTTGTCAGGAGCGGGAATTTTAGAATGTTGGGCAGGGCCAGATTGCTCTTTGCTCCAAGCCAGAATTGTCTCTTTTTAGCCTGGTGTCATTAGATTTGCAACATTGTTTCTTCTTGTCTGGGCCCCATTGTTGGACATGTCTGGTCAATTTTTCCAACTTCTCAGTTGGTAGGACATCCCTCCTGAACATGACAGAGGCCTGGAGATCAGTCTTCTTTTGAGAAGCTTTTTTTGACTGAAATATCAGTGACGTGGTTTCCTTTGACCTCCAGGAAATCAAGTGCAGAATATCCCTGGGACCTGCATAATAGCCAGATCTGCAGGCAGAAGTGTGACATCTGATGAGTTTTGGACATGGGAACCATTTTTCATCTCATCCCCATTGTAGGGAAGGATACCTCTTTGTTTCCATAATATTCCAGAACTATGAGTGAGCTACCCAAAGCACATACCAAGTATCCACATGCATGTTTCTGGTGGTGCCATCAGCTAATATAGAAGCTGGAGTAAGGGCGTGTAACTCATCCCGCTGGCCTGAAGCAGCCAGAGGGAAAGGTGCTGCCTCGGTGTCTTCAAAGGGAGTTGCAGGAGCATACCTGTCATGATATTTATCATTTTCCTCCTTTAAATAAGAACCATCAGGAAAGCATGAAAAGTCTGCATCGGTTAGAGCAGTTTGCTGAAAGTCGTCACAGGGAGTCAACAAGTGATCTCTCAGTGTGAAGCGGCTGTGAGGGGTTTCATACATGGAGGAGGGGAGAAGGGTGGCAGGGTTGAGGCTGTTGGAACCAGAAAGAGTTATGCTGGAGTGGTAAGCAGGAGGATTTCATAGGAGGTGAGGTGACCGGCTGGAAAATGCTGAGTGTTAGGAGAATTCAGAAGGGCTTCTACTACATGGGGCATGGGGATGGTGAAAGGGGATGCTGTGATGAGTTCTTCAGTGGCCTCATCCCAGAGGGCAGGGGCAGGAATGGCTCTGAGGTAGGGGGCATATCCCCCAGCCACGGCATCTACCTGTTGACTCTAATAGCCTGTGGGGTGATGGTGGTCCCTGTGTTTTGGGGTGAGCACTCCAAGGGCATTCCCTTCCCTCTCATGTAGAGAGAGGGAAAAGGGAAGTTGGTAATGAGGAAGTCTGGGGGAAGGGGCTGTTGGTAGACTTCTGTTTCAGGTTTCAAAGGCTGTTTCATCCCCCTCTTTCCGATTAATAGAGTTAGGTTTGTCAGTTTTTAGTAAAGCATGTAGTGGCTGAGAAGTTTGGAATCCACTGTTGACAGTAGCCAGCTGGTCTAGGAAAGCCTGGGTTTAGGTGCTTTGTTTTAGGTCGTGAGAAACTGAGGATGCCTTGCGTCTACTTGGATCCAGATGTCGTCCTTGTTCTGAGATCAGGTGACCTAAATACCTAACGTGAGTTTGAGCAAACTGCAGTTTTTCTTTGGAGACTTTATGTCCCTTTTAAGGCCACACGTTTTCCCAGGTGGATGCTGTCTTCTGTCAGGAGGGAAGCAGAGATGCCAATCATTTACATATTGTAACAAAGGAGAGCCCATAGCACACTTCCTGTCATGTGGTGGGCAAAATGGGCCAAGGGAAGAGGGAGATAAAGGCCTCCAGTAATGAAATGAGTAAGTGACAGGAATATAAAGCAAAGCGTATAAATTGTAGTGATGTAATGGGATAGATGGTAGATATACTTATGACCATAACATAACATTTAAACATTTAGCTTATAAAATCACTAGTTGGGAGCCTGAAACTAATGTTATATTGAGTGTCAACTGTAGTAAGAAAAAGAAAAAGAGGAAACTTGGAAGTGGGTGGTCTATTTAGATCCACAGAAGACTTAACTCCAAAGGGGCCGATTCCAACAGTTTTGGGAAATGAGGGAGCAGAGGGAGCTTCAGAGAGAAAAGAAGGGTTAGTAAAAGGATAAGAGGGTGGGATCAGAGGAGATGAGAGGGCACAGAGAGAGCAGAGGGAGATGGTGCCAGATGGGGCCTGATGTTGTGGCCTCAGCACAAGGTTGTTGCCTCCCCTGTGTAGACAAAGGTAAGGGAGGGGAAGAAGAGGACTCAGAAGCTCTGTTTTGTCTCTAGTTGTATGATTACTTCATTTAGTTTATAAATTGTATATAGAGAGATGCATTTTTCAATTCTTGATAGCATTTGGAAGCTTCAAAATACTGATTGAAATAGGCATCCCATTTTAGAGCCATGGTTGTCCAATTCAGCTAGGGGAAAATTAAGGTTGGGATGATCAAAACTTCCCCATCATGGCCATTGAAGTTCTACATTATTTCTGTTTAAGTCAGGCCATTTATTTCTAAATATGCATGCAGAAGGAACATTTAAAAAAATTTTTTT
>NW_019154762.1:1867-11897 GCF_002288905.1 Enhydra lutris kenyoni | reverse complement strand
AAGAAGTCAAACTCTCTCAAGTTGGGAAAAAAGAAGTCAAATTCTCTTTCTTCGCAGATGACATGATACTTTACATGGAAAACTCAAAAGATGTCACCCCCAAACTACTAGAACTCATATAAAAGTTCAGTATTGTGGCAGGATACATAATCATATATAATACATAATGCTTTCTTATGCACTAACCATGGAAATATAGAAAGGGAAATTAGAGAATTGATTCCATTTACTATAGCACCAAAAACCACAAAATACCTTGGAATAAGCCTAACAAAAGAGGTACAGGATCTGTACTTAAGGACCTAAAGAACACTCATGAAAGAAATTGAAAAAGACACAAAAAGATGTAAAAGCATCCCATGCTCATGGATCGGAAGAATAAACATCGTTAAAATGTCTTTACTGCATAGAGTAATGTATACGTCAATTCCATTCCAGTCAAAATTCCACCAGCATCTTCAAAGTGCTGGAACAAAGAATCCTAAAATTTTCATGAATGCAAATGACCCAGAAAAGACACCAAATTGCTAAGGAAATTTCCAAAAAGAAAAACAAAACTGGGGGAATTATGTTGCCCAATTTCAAGTTTTATTACAAAGCTGTGATCACCAGGAGAGCATGGTACTGGCCCAAAAACAGACACATAGACAAGTGGAAGAGAGGAAAGAGCCCAAATATGGACCCAAAACTCTATGGTCAAATAATCCTCAACAAAGCTGGGAAAAATATACAGTGGAAAAAATGACAGTCTCTTCAATAAATGGTGCTCGGAAAATTGGACAGCTATATATAGAAGAGTGAAGCTTGTCCATCCTCTTACACCATACAGAAAGAAAAACTCAAAATGGATAAAAGACCTCAACGTGAGGCAGGAATCCATCAGAATCCTAGAAGAGAACATAGGCAGTGAACCGTTCGACATTGACCACAGCAACTTCTTTCAAGATATGTCACCAAGGGAAAAGGAAGCAAAAGTGAAAATGAACTTTTGGGACTTCATCAAGATCAAGAGCTTGTGCAAAGCAAAGGAAACAGTCAACAAAACAAAGAGGCAACCACGGACTTTGAAAAGATATTTGCAAATGACAGTACAGACAAAAGGCTGATATCAAGGATCTATAAAGAACTTCTCAAACTCAACACACAAAAAACAGATAACCATGTCAAAAAATGAGCAGAAGACATGAACAGATACTTCTCCAATGAAGACATACAAATGGCTGTCAGACACATGACAAATTGTTCATCATCACTAGCCATCAGGGAGATTCAAATCAAAACCACACTGAGATAACACCTCACACCAGTTAGAATGGCCAGAATTAACAAGACAGGAAACAACGTCTGTTGGAGAGGATGTGGAGACAGGGGAATCCTTTTACACAGTTGGTGGTAATGCAAGTTGTTGCAGCCGCCTTGGAAAACAGTGTGGAGATATCTTAAGAAATTAAAAACAGAGCTTCCCTATGACCCTGCAATTGCACTGCTGGGTATTTACCCCAAAGACACAGATGTAGTGAACAGAAGGGCCATCTCTACACCAATGTTCATAGCAGCATGGCCACAGTCACCAAAATGTGGAAAGAGTCAAAAAGGCCTTCAACAGAAAATAGATAAAGATTATATGGTCCATATACACAATGGAATATTATGCAGGCATGTGAAGGGATGAATACCTAACTTTCCTATCAATATAGAGGATTGGAAGAGATTATGCTGGGGGAAATAAGTCAAGCACAGAGAGTCAATTATTATATGGTTTCACTTACTTGTGGTGCATAGGAAATTACATGGAGGACATTAGTAGAAGGAAAGGAAAAGTGAATTGGGGGAAATTGTAAGAGGAGTTGAAGCATGAGAGACTGCAGCTCTGAGAAAAAAAGCTGAGGGTTTTCGAGGCGCAGGGATGGGGGATAGGTAAGCCTGATGGTGGGTATTAAGGAAGGCATGTATTGCATGGAGCACTGAGTGTGGTGCATAAATAATTAAACTTGGAACTCAGAAAAAAAATAAATTAAAATTTAAAAATAATCATTTATTTACTTATATAGGAATCTTAATAAAATATGAAGAGTGAAAAAATACATTTTATTTAAAATGTAATAATGATGCTATTTTATATCTTTATGAGATTTAAAGCAAAACATCCATAACCTACATTCTCCTATTGATAAAAATTACCTCATTTATCACCTTTATAAAAATAAACTTCCTAGATTTCTACGCTACTGAAAGTTACTTCAGATTTCATTCAGCAGAAAAGGGATGTATTTACAAGGACAGTAGTAGAATATTTGTGAGAAAACTTTCCATTGTAGCTTTTTGTCTAGATTGCCCTTTTACCACAGAGGNACTTTCCATTGTAGCTTTTTGTCTAGATTGCCCTTTTACCACAGAGGATCTAGGAGACAAGACACTGAGAACCCAGAGTGATTCGAATTGGTTCTCAGATGTTAGTCAAAATGAAATATTAAATATCCTCTTTCAGAGCATAGGGAGGTCACTCACTTAGCTGAATAATATAATATATTATAATAATATAATATAATATAATAATAACATAGCTGAATAATATCACTTTAAAATATTTTTAGGAGCATCTGAGTGGCTCAGTCATTAAGTGTCTGCCTTTGGCTCAGGTCATGATCCCAGGGTCCTGGGATCAGGCCCTACATCGGGCTCCCTTCTTAGTGGGAAGCCTGCTTCTCCCTCTCCCACTCCTGCTCATATTCCCTCTATGGAAATCTCTCTGCCAAATAAAGTATTTATATATCTATATCTATATCTATATCTATATGTAAGTGGATATAGATATAGATAAATATATTTTTTAATTTTGCAACTTACACTGTTCCAAAAAATTTTCAGGGACGAGTCAAATTTAAAACAATGTCAAATAGAGCTTCCTTATGACCCTGCAATTGCACTACTGGGTATTTACTCCAAAGATATAGATGTAGTGAAAAGAAGGACCACACGAACCCTAATGTTCATAGAAGCAATGGCCACAGTCGCCAAACTGAGGAAAGAGCCAAGATGCCCTTCAATGGACGAATGGAAAAGGAAGATATTGTCCATATACACTACAGAGTATTATGCCTCCATCAGAAAGGATGAATACCCAACTTTTGTATCAACATGAATGGGACTGGAAGAGATTATGCTAAGTCAAACAAGTCAAGCAGAGAGAGTCAATTGTCATATGGTTTCATTTATTTATGGAACATGAGGAATAACACGGAGGACATGGGGAGATGGAGAGAAGGGATTTGGGAGAAAATGGAGGGAGAGACGAACCAGGAGAGACTGTGGACTCTGAAAAGCAATCTGAGGGTTTTCAAGGGCAGGGGTGGGGCATTGGGTGAGACAGGTGGTGGGTATTATGGAGGGCATGCATTGCATGAGGATGGGTGTGGTGCATATGCAATGAATTCTGGAACACTGAAAATTTAAAAGGAGATACGAGACTCTATATGAGGACTGTGCCTGGGTGAAACCAGAGCAGGTGTCCCCGTGGGTGAACAGGGGTTCCAGGCACACTGAGATATCTGTAATGGGTTAGGTTGGGGCCCTTTCATTCAGGAAGCATTCAGGAAGTCCCACACATCTCAGGACATCCTCTAGGAGCTGACTATGAACCATGCACAGAGCAGACAGCACCCCAGGGCTCCAGACTAGTTAGGAGACAAACAGTGACACTGCACCTGATGAGAGGTAGCATCCACAGGACATTTTATGTGATGACCCCTGGCTTCCACTAGATGTGGGTGTATTTTCTCCAGCTATTATGAGGTTGGCAGATCCCAGGAGCAGCAGAATATGGAAGTGAGCTTTGGCTGATGCCTGAGGTACTTCTGTCACCACCAGGGACTCTTGGACCCTCATCCACATGTCTCTGATTCCTCCTTAAGGGTGAAGGTCTGAGAATCCCTTCTGAAGAAAGGAAGGGGCCTGGAGGAACTCTAGATGTGGGCACCTTTGCAAAGCAGAGGGGGTTATAGGACAGCTTTAGACCCTAAAGGAGTCATTCCCCACCTAGCCCCCCCACCCCAGTCCTGACTCAGCACCAATCCAGGGACCAAGAACAGAGGGTGTAGGAACCATCACACATAGCAATCTGTTGGAACCCGGACACTGGGTGCCCAGAGAGTTCTCAGAAGACACAGTGAGAGTTCAGGGACCAGACATTCCCCACCCTGTGGGAGAATAGTATCAGTGGAAGGAGACCCACTTGTCGAAACTAGTGAAGAGTCAGGACAAGGGCAGAGGAGGTAACATTTGAGGTACTGGGAGGGTCCTGGAAAGGCCTAGCTAGAGACAGAGACCCTTAGTTCCCTCCTTGGTTGGATCTTCACAGCACAGTGGCATGTGCAGCGAGGGTAATTAAGAGGCCAGATACCACCCCTCCCTGGGAACATGCAGTTGAATTCTGTGGCAAGGGGACAAGGAGACAGACTGAGGAGTGTGTCCAGTTCCCCTAAGAAGGACAGAAATGCTCACAGGATTGATCAGGACTCACACTCATAGAGCCTTTTTGCACCCTGTCATCTATGATGAGACCTGTCTCAGGCAGGACTGCCGGATCACAGGTGGACAAAGACTAGGACTGGTCTCTGACAGGAGCTGGAAGCCCAGGGACCCAGGTTCCCACAGTGGTTCCCTGGGATATTGGTTTGGGAGTGTGCCCTGCCTTATGACTCCTCTAACAGTCTCTTCCCAGGGCCATCTCCTCCATCTTGAACACATGGCTAGAACAATAGCCCGAGGATTTTGTCCAGCCCCCAGAATTTCCCAGCCTGATTATGCTGCTGGCACATTCAGCATGGGGCTCAATATGCCAGGCTTAGATTTGGAGCACCATACCAAGGTTCTGCTCTCCAAGCTGCAACAGCTAGAGCCCACGGCGACAGAGTCTGTGAGTGAGAAGGGCTGGACGGACTGATATGGTCCTGTGGAGGGGGCTGAGTGGGCCACACTGACCAAACCTAGAGTACACTTGAGCTGAGAGGAGTGAGTAGTCTCAGATTCCTGTCCCCATGGTCTTTAGTCAAGGAGACCTCCCAGGTATTGCTTCCTGGACACAGAAGACATTGAGTGCTGGTAAAAGTTTCCTATTTTTAGAAGGGACATGGGAAGTCAATCATGCTGATGATACTTTCTTTTCAAGGAGCTACATCACTAGGCCCAGAGAAAGATCCTGAACCACCTCAGGAACTCGCCCCACCTCCCACTGTGGCGCCCACTGTATCTTTGGACACAAAGCTGGCCCACCCCATCCCTGGTGCTGGAGCTCACCCCTCAGCAAGAGCAGTGGCACCACCTCCCCTGCTGGGGCCAGTGCAGGTGGTAGTCAGGGCTCTAATTCACTCTGCTGAGATAGAAGAACTATCAGCTCATTTGCCTGACCCTAACGTCTAGCACCTTTCTTCCCCTGTTCCTTTTTGGTATGCGAGGGGCTCAAGTCAGCACTGGTCTCAGTGGAATAACCAGACTCAGCCTCCAAGCAGCAGCTCATGCTGGCTGGAACCCCAAGGAAGGGGTTCCTTGCCCTCTTTGTAATTTTTGTGTTTTGTATACACTTGTAAAACAGCTGAAAAGATTTTGTTCATTAAATAAATATTATTAGAGTTTACTTAAAAGTTTACTCTGTTCCTTTTCAATAGTATATTGAGGTGCTTTTAAGTACTTTGAGTGTTGCACAACTAATTACTTGTAGAACATTTCCATCACAGAGAAACTTGGGCTACTTTTCACTCACTGCTCATTACCCCACCCCAGTCCCTGCAACCTCTGCGCTTCTCTCTGTCTCTGGTACTATACCTCATCTGAGATTTTCATGTGACTTGAATCCTACAATATGGACTTCTCTGTCTGGCTACAGAATATAAGAAAGATACATAATTTTTTTCATTGTTTTATAAAAGTAACATTTTATTACAAACGAATGTTCCTGTAAGAACTATCATCATGGGAAGCCCCAAAATAAGCTACTCTCATTATCTGGGGTAGTGTTCCCTTTCATAACAATATCTTAAATTGTGGAAACAGGGGGGAATTTTGGGTCCATGAGACACCTTTAAATTCTTTCATTATCCTGCATAGGCTATGTTTCAATTATTATAGAGGTCAATTTATAAAACAATATTAAAGTCACATCTTAAATCTTCCCATTTATTACTAACAAGTCAGGTAATAGAGTAAATAGTTCTTTAGTTTTAAGCCAGAAGGTGTTTTTGTAATAAAATAATGACTTAAATATGACAAAAAGAAGACAAGTTCCTTCTCTAATAAATGATTGCCCGGCATGGATTTTGTCCCAATTCCAGTGATTTTCCCTCAGGTGTGTGTGTGTGTGTGTGTGTGTGTGTGTGTGTGTGTGTGTGTATGTGTGTGTGTGTGATGCTGTGGGGGGAAGGTAGTGAGAGTTTTCGGGCTAGGCTGTTCTTCTACCTGATGTCCCACACTGGACAAGCACTGCCACTGCTGTCCTCTTGTGCATTCTCAGTGACATCACCCAAAGACCCATAGTTGAACAACTAAGCCATTTATTTGACTCTCATAATTCCAATGATAAGTACGTATGTGCCACAAATCTGTTTCTGTCTGATTCCTACAAGTTTCACCACTTGAACACTTTAATTCAGGGACATACATACCCTTGTACTCATGGCGTCAGAAGTGCTTGACAATCAAGGGAGTGACAAGGACCATGGTGGAGGGACTCTCGGCTCCTGAAAGACCACGTGAAGGAGCTCAGTCTCCAGTCTGAAGATCTACTCAGCACTGTCATGTGAGGAAATCTATGGCAAAATGCCACCATAATTAGGGGAGTTATTTGGTAATTCAACATAAGGGAATATAACTACATGCAAACATCTGTAGTTATGAGGCTAGAACCTAGAGAAAATGACCAAAGAAGCACCTGGCTTCCTCAGTCAGTAGGACACGAGATACTTGATCTCAGGGTCATGAGTCTGAGCTTCACATAGAACACAGAGTTGATGTAGGAAGCAAAAGAAAATAACAGGATTTACACATGACCCAAATCAACTGGGCTTGGACAATAGAGCTGGTCAGTGGTAGGCTGCATCCTCTCTTATGTTCATTCAGCCACTGGACCCTGAGCACTCAGGTGGTGCCAGTCCTTATCAGGCAAATAGTTCCTCCCTCTAGGAGCTCAGGGTTTAGAGGGGCCGATGCACAAACATGAACTGAAAAGGTGAATGAAAGGAGCATTTGTCCATGAGACAAGTGTAAGTGACTAAAATGGGTCCTGAACTCCACCAGTGGAGGGATCTGACAGGCTATGCTGACATGATATTGACAATTCCTGTGGCAGGAAAAGAAGAAGGCAGCCCTGCTAAAGTCTGAGTGTATTTATCCCGGCAGAGGGTACCGTGGTGCAGAGGATCAGAAGCAGAATGTGATGTTCCTGGAGTGGGGGTTAGAAAGGAGGTCAGAGTGCTAGAAAGGAGGATGCTGAAAGGGGGAGCAGAGGAAAGGGAGGAAGGCCATGGCCTGGGGCAGGTGGACAGTACCAGTACCCTGCTCCTAGTGCTGTGTGACCACATTATCCCACACTCAGCGGCTTAACCAACGAACACTATCTCACATTCTCTGAGGAGTCTTTAAGTACAGGAATCCAGGAGTGCTTACCTAGGGGGTCCTGCCAGAGCCCCACAGTACTTTGGGGCTGTTGATAACATTAATTCAGGACCTGCTTCACTGAGAATCTGAGTTCCTGTAGGGGTGTTGGCAGGATTCAGTCCATCTCAAAAGGCCTGAATTCTTCTGACTGTTGTCGGTCCTCCTTGCTAGGACCTGGGCCCATGTGTGTGCAATAAGGTTCAGCATAGGGGCTTGTAGTCCAGGGTGAGGATATGAGAGAGAAACGGGTCAGAGGCAGCATGGGGATGGGCAATGAGCTTTTAAAGCTAAATCTCAGATGTGGCTTTTGGCTAATGTGGCCATATTCTGTGGAATAATAGGAATCATTCAGTCCAAACCACACTCCAAGGGACAGGAGTCACACAAAGATGATTAAACAGGATATGAGATTTCAGGGAAGTACTGGGAGGAGAAGGTGAAGACCGCTGCATGGTTAGTGCCTTGCCCAGAATCACAGACTGTTAAGAAGGCTGAACCAGGCATGAACCCAGCGCTTTGTGAGTGTCCTCAATGTTGGGGCCCTAGATGTACCCAGGACTCACTGCAGGGCTCTGGAAAAAGTTGTGTTGAAGACAGAGCCTACAGACATGGGTATGGTTTCAGGGTGAGAGAGAACATTGATATCATAGGCAGGAGACATTCCAGAATTCTTGTCTGAGGGGGAGCCCAGGTCATGACAACCCACTGTGTGGACCCCTATCCACATCAAACCCATTAGAAAGGATTTAATAGGTCTCAGCAAAGGATATGAAATATTTAATGGCAAAGGTGGATTCTGACCATCAAGCACCAAAGCTTTAATCTCTTCTTTAGGCTTTGATTTGAAAATTAGAAAGCCTAAGGTTGGGAAAGTATGGCCCACCCCTCTTTAGATGGGGCTGTCACCTTCTCGGACGCCAGAATATGAGCACTGGTGAACAGATGTTTGCCCAAAGGAGTGACTCTGCATGCTCTCTCTCTCTCTCTCTCTCCCCCCCCCTCTCTCTCTCTCTCTCACACACACACACACACACACACTTACACACACCATTAGGGACTGTAAGGTGGGATCTGACGAGTAGCAGACTCAGAGAAATTGAGAAGAGGAGCAAAACGTGCTTGAAGGTACTTCCTACATGTGACACCATTCCTCCAATATCACAGATATTATTCCACACATTCCTGTGGACATGTGGAGGAAGTCCATGCTATAATTATCTGTATTGTACATACAAGATACAGACCACCCTGGACAGGCATAATGGCTTATCCACGTTCACAAACAGGTAAGAGTGGAGATTTGTGCCTGAAGCCAGGTGGGGACCTGGCTGCACTCAGCCCTTCCTTGGGGGCCTGTGGAGATGTGTGTGTTGGTGTCACTGTGTACAGATGTGGCCTTGCATGCAAAAAGAAGATGGGCAGACAACAACCCTGAACACTGTGTTGTAGGTGATAATCCAGGGTGGAATTGGGTAGGTAATCTCAGGCAGTTTAGTCACTTCCTTGACTGCAGACCCCAATAGAATTTGGAACACTGCAACCAGGCTCCCACATTCTAGTGTAGTCCATTACCATAGTTACTTGGCTGGAGACATCTGATACAGAAAGATATACTCTTGTTGTCTGTCAACACTATGGGGTTCTGGCTTCCAGAATTCCCAGGGGAATGTCTTTTTCACACAATGCAAGCATTGCCACCAACCTCACCCCTAATGCCTCAGGGCATATGGTAGGAGGTTCCATTAGGCCTGAAAAACTAACCTCGTGTTAGGATAAAGTCCTAGGGGCATGGCAGGTCAATCTGCTGCCTTTGTACCAGCTCCATGGGTGGATGTCTGGAGGTAGGACTCAGGTTGAGAGACAGAATTGTATTAGTGTCCAGTGCTGGCTTTTGTAAATGGGAGTGGCTTGGGGTCTCTTGAAACTGTCTCATAATCTGGGTGTTTCATGCAGCTCCATAGGGCACGTTTTCCTTCCAGAGGGCAGGCAGAGTCCTGTGGTGTGACTCCAGTGTTCCCTATCTGGAGGGTTTGTGGACCAGGACTCTGAGGACAGAAGTATGAAATCCCAAGCTAAGGCTAGGGTAAGGGACTAGGATATGACAGGCCCAATCTACAGTCGATGAGGCAAGCTCCCTGGGATCTGAGTGTAAGGCAAGTATGAGCGGGCAACTCAAGCTGGAGCATGTGTCCATGAGAACCATCAGTTTTGGGGGTAGCCTCATGGGTTCATGGAGTTTTATAAAACTCTGGGCTTTTTGCACAATTCCAAATAATTTGGTATATCCTTGGATTTCAGTGGTGTCCTGTTTTATGGCTCAGGGGTCCCTAGGGTTTGGGTTAGGGACTAGTGTCATGTCAGGTTTGATGTGCTGACTCTGGGG
>NW_019154762.1:0-1376 GCF_002288905.1 Enhydra lutris kenyoni | reverse complement strand
TTTATGGCTCAGGTATCCACCATAAGGAAGGATTCATGAACTATTTTCTGGGTTTGGATAACTGACAACCCAACCTAGGGTTAGGATTAGGGCCTAGGGGCATGACAGGTCCCATCTGCTGGCTCTGGGGCCAGCTGTCCCGGTTGCTGATTGGAGAATGGGACTCAGGTGGTCAGACTGCAAAGTAGTGTCCACAGTGGTGTACAAAATTGGGGTGGCATCAGGGCCCATGCACGTTTCTGTAATCTTGGGGTTTTGTGCAGCTCCATAGGGCACAGTTTCCTTCTGGGGGGCAGGCCGTAGCCTATTTTGTGGTTCCTGAGTTCTCTATCTGGAGTACTTGTGGGCCAGGACTCTTGGGATGGAAGTCTGAAAATCCAAGATAGGGTTAGGGTAAAGACCTAAGGCATGGTTGGCTCGACCTGCAGACTCTGAGGAAGGCTCCATGGATTGTGAACTTAGGGTGAGTGTCAGGTGTTCACTCAACCTGGACTTTGTGTCCATGATTTCTTCCAAATATGGGGGTGGCCTCATGTGTCCATGGAGGTTACTACAGCCATGGTGATTTTGCACAGCTCAAATTAGCAAGCTTTTATTCTGCGGGACTGGAGGAGTCCTGTATTATGGCTCAGGGGTCACCCATATAGAGGGATTTGAGCCAAGGTTCTGGATATGAATTCCTGAAAACCCAATCTAAGGTTAGGATTAGCGCCTAGGGCATGGCATGCCTGATCAGCTGTCTCTTGGGGGAGCTATGTTGGGGCCTGAGTTGTAAATGCAGCTGAGGCTGAGGTTCACAAATCTGCTTGTGTCCAGTGAGTCCTCCGAATTTGGGGGTGGCCTGGGCCATGCAGAAGTCTCTCACCCTGAGAATTTTACAGAGCTCCAAACCACAGGATGTCCTTTAGGAGGGCAGGAGAAGTCCTGTTTTCTGCTTCAGAGATCTCCCATATGGAGGGATTTAAAGTAGACCACTGGGAACAGATATCTGAAAACACAACTAGGGTTAGAATTAGGGACTGGGGCATGTTAGGTCTGATCTGCTGGCTCTTGGGCTAACTACGTGGGTGGCAGAGTGGAGGTCCTGTCTCAGGATGAGTGACGGAATGTGTATTAGCGTCCAGGGAGGGTTTCTTAAATGGGGGTGGCTTCAGAGGCCATGCATGTTTCTCCTAATCTGGGGGGTTTTGTACAGCGCCATAGGGCACATCTTCCTTCTGGAGGGCAGGGAGAGTCCTGTGGTATGTCTCCTGAGTCCCCAGTCTGGAAGGTTTGTGAGCCAGGACTCTGAGGAAAGAAGTCTGAACAATCAAGCTAGGGATTAGGAAACCTCCTAGGGCATGGCAGGCCCAATCTGCTGATGCTGAGTTGAGCTC
>NW_019154761.1:0-11914 GCF_002288905.1 Enhydra lutris kenyoni | reverse complement strand
AGTAGAATTAAGGACACATGAGAGGTAGATCACAAACCATGTGTTTGATGAGTCTTGTTGCCATTCATTCTTGTGATCTATGTACATCGATAGATTAATGTTTTCATAAACATAAGTCAATAACCATGTGTTCTAAGATTCTAAGTTAACCCTTCAATTGTTTTCATGGATCACAAACAGTGTATTTCTGTGTCAAACTTCCTGCCAGGAGACAATACCTGTGTCAATTGTGAGAACTAGTAAAGGAAAGTCCCCTGTTCTTATCTGGCACAGTGTGCGTGGTTGTGAGACCTCGCCTGTTCGGTTATACTGGTCTTTTTGCAAGTACTGATGGATGGGGGCAGATTTGCTTTATTTCTAGCTATTGGTTACTGAAATACTGCATTCTGCATCCCTCAGAATGTGACGCAGTTGTATGTGTTTGCAGTGAAAAATTATCAGTGTCTGAGTTTGTATCTCAATGTCACCCTAAGAAATTCCTTGAGAGGTATTTGCCCAGTGATTTTCTGATGTGAGTGTCAGGGGAAGAATTCCCCCTTGTTGCATTGGGATCAGTGTTTCCACAGTGTGAGGGTGAGGAAGAAGGGATACCTGAGCACATTCATTTCCTCATCACACCAGGAGGTTTTTTTTTTTTTTTTTTTTTTTTTTTTTTTTTTTTCTGTGTGAATCCTCCCAGGTCCTTCATGTGTTGGCTCCATGAGGAATGGAATTCCCATATGGATTTCATCGGCATTCAGCAGCAGCGATGATGCAGGGTGTCCCAGGAGGTCCCTGCACCTTCGCTCCTGTGTGAGGGATGACGTGCTCAGGCCAGAACCCCAGCTGAAGCTTCTTCCATCAAGATACAGTGCTAGTGGTTTTCCCCGTGTGAGGTCCCTGGTGTTGGGAAAGGGACCACTTCTAGCATAAGGCTCTGCCTCAGTGATCGGAGACACAGGGTTTGTACAGTGTGATTTCTGTGGTGGTGAAAAAGGTGGGCGCTCTGGGTGAAGGCAGGACCTGAGTGATGACAGACACAGGTTTCCCTGCTCTGAGTTGTCTGATGTCTCCAAATGTGAGAGCTGTATCTAATGGCTCTTCCATGTTGACCGCATTTTTCGGGGTTTCCACACACAGCAATGCCACCACATAGCATCTACCCTGTGTGAGGTCATGGGCAAGAATAAGAGCAGAGCTCTCTGACTGAAGGGTCTCCCACCTTTGTTACATCCCTAAGGTGCCTCTACTGTGGTTTTGCTGTGTACAGAGGTGAGCCTTACCCTAGAATTGTTTCCCAGATGCATATCATGTTTACTTTCTTTGGAAGGGTGAGTTATCTCATGTCTCCTGAGGTTAGAGCCCCGATCAAAGGCTCTCCCAGACTGGGGAGATGTGTGTGGTGCGATCCAGGATGAATGAGGTCTGATGTCACTGGCACTAGGGACACATGGCTGAAAGCTCTTCTCCATTGTCAATAAATACAATGTTTGTCTTCCCAGGACACAACACACATGGAGTGAGGTGAGGGACGTGAGAAATCTCCCTCCTGTGCCCCAGCATTGGCCGGGTTCCTGTGAGGTGTGAACCCTCTGCTAATGGCCAGAACAGGAGGGGCTGTGGAAGCATTGCTCACTCATGTTTCTCCCTTCCTGACTCAATGTACGCATTTCAGCCCCTTCCTTCAGGAATCATCTCTGTGTCTACCTCTGCAAGCCACTTGTAGTCGGGTGCCATGTTACTTTCTGGAATTCAGATAGATCTTTTTAAATGGTAGCCTCACACCCACGTCAACTTCTGATTAAATTTTAGATGTTAAGTTTCAAAGACTATATTGGTGAGGCGTGCTCAAGCCAGTGACTTTTACAGACACTCAAGCGATGGCTTGACTTGAGGCGCATTTCAGCCAAGAAATAAAACTATTCAGATTTCTGTGCTATGCTGGGGTTGTGATGGGAGGCTGACACTCTAGGATGGCGTTGGGGAGGTCAGGCAAAAGGGAGGTTTTGTAAGAATGTTGCAGTAGGACAGAGGACACCCAGGATACAGAAGGTTTTGCTCTTGTCAAATGAAGGTGTTTTTTTTTCTTCTAGGAATGTATTAATAGAAAGATAGTTGGGAGCTTCCTGGAGGAATGTTACTTTCCTCCTCTCACGAATCCTTCTCAAGGGACTTCAGGTTTGAATAGAAATTCCATTTTATTGACATTTCCTTCTGCCTCAGGCTCCCTCAGTGTGATGGAGGGGAGGGAGATGTTAGGGCTTCAGGAAACGGAGATATGGGTCTCTGTAAGGTCGATAGCCTCTTGTTCAGCAAGTCTCTTCCTGGAGAATCACGAGGACTTTTATAAACTGAGGGAGACTCTGGTCTTGCAGGGTTTTGATCTCTATTTGTGGAGGATCTGTTTTATTTTTTTTTTCCTTTCCTTATTTTGGGGCAATCAGAGCACCTGAGGAATGTCACCCATATCACAGGTTGTGGGGCAGTNGTGTGGTGTGCCAGCTCCTCCTTTGTGCTCAGCTAGCCTTCTTCTCCCTGCTCATGTGACCCTGAAGAGTTTAGACCCTTCTGTCATTAAGGTTGTTGAAGGAGGACGGTCTCATCTTCTGTAACTTCTTCTGGCTGAGTAGTAACGTAGAGCTGTCCCTACCTGTGGGTCATTCCTGGTCATTTGGGTGGCCTCTCTGTGTCAGAGTTGTGAAATGAAGAGGCTGATTAGTGCAGGGGAGAAGTTGTCACTGGATCTTGCTGAGTGGAAAGGACCATCTGTCCTCTGTAAGTTACTGCAGTGAAGGGTTCCTGATACCACCTGCAGAGACGGGGGTGGGGGGAGACACAACAGGGTTAGAAGAAAAAAGAGAAGGAGAATCCCCATGAAGAGTCCTTTGATAGTGGGTGAGAACCCTCCCCCAGGCCAAGAGTTGAGCCAATCCTTAAAGAGAGAGATCCTTGGAAGTGAGGATTTGAGCAGTGGTATCTGTTAGAAACCCAGAAATCTCTTTGTGATAGTGGGGAATGTGCCTACATCATTCTGTCTTTAGATTGGCACAAGCTCCATCTTGTGCAGCACTTACAACATCTTAAGCCTTTGCGTTTTATAGAACTGCTTCATGCATTGGGATCATTCCCTTATTTCATTGAGAAATCTTGTTTGGTCTGATATGTATGGCCTTGACTGTGTACTCTGTGAGGACTTCCCCATGCCACAAGACATCCTCCAGTCCCAAAGAGGGACAAATATGGATGCTAGGTTGCCATGTCAATCAAATGGAGCACACGTGCACCGTTGCTTGAAATGGCGAAGGTCAGCTGTGTCGGTGATGGTTTTAAAAATGTGCCTATGTACCTAGGTCCACCCTATGTGTCCGGTGGCCTCTGGAGCTTGGGGAAGCCATAGGCACAGGTTAGAGCTTCATGGCAATTGGGTCCCAGCTAGAGGCCCTTATCTAATCCTGAGTCTCCTTGAGCCACAGTCAGGCATTCAGGGGTTCCTCGGGTTTGGAGGGCCATTCTTGGAATGTGCAATCATTTCAGGCCCATGTTGGGTTGGAGGGTTATGGCTTGGGAAGAAGAGACTTTTCTATAAATTGCTTCTTGGGTGTAGATGATGAGGTAGGCCTGTTGGAGTCAGGATAAATACTTGTAAGATTTTTGTCAATTACAACCAACAGGTGGGCACTAGGATCTCTGCTTTGAGGGCAGATATGTTTGCTGACAGGCTTTGGCCTCAGCAGTCTGAGTTCGACTGCTGACAGCATACCTGGTTCTTCTTATCCCATTTCCATGAAACTGTTGCCATTGTTAAAGCACCTGTCCTCTGCATTTTCATAGAGGCATCTTCAGTCTGGTGGACTTAAGAACCTTTCAAGAGTTATGAGCCATGGGTGTAGAGTGTTTGGGTCCAGGCCTAAGGGTCGCTGGGTTTAAAGTTGGGCTGGTTTCCGGAGTTAGTTCAGGCATATCTCGAAACATAAGCTGGTACTTGATAACTCAGCCTCCTATCATTGTTTGGTGGCCTTTGTTCTCTGTGATGCTCTAGAGCTAATGCCCAGTCCTTCGAGTCAGGGGCCATCCCCCTATGAATCGGGATGATCTTTTCCCAGGAGGGCAGTTGGATGCTTAACTAAAGTCTTTGTTTGCCATTGTACCTGAATGGGGTGGCTTCTTGGATCGGTAGGACTGGGAGGGAAGAAACCATTTCAAGAAGCCCTTTTTATTTTGAGGTCTCGCCTGAATATCCTCGTTAGTAGGAGTCGCCAGTAAGTGGGAGAAAACTTGTCCAGCAGATAAGTGTCTTTCCAAGTGCACCCTCCACTGCAGTTACAGGGACAGCTGGGTCGTTCATTGTCTCCATAAGTCCCCAGAGAACCCTGTGGAGTGGTGTATGTTCTCTGGCTTTGAGGGAAAGAGTTCCTCATCCCAGCCCCATCCATTTGGTCAAGGTGCTAGATGAGTTCTACAGTCGTGGGTGAATCAAACGCATGTTTCAGTTGTCGAATTAGCCCTGAGCCCATGGGGTCCTGGTAACCCCACAGAATAAGAAGCAAGGGGATTGCCTGTCCATGAGCTAGTGTGGAAATGTTTCTGAAGATGACCTCAAGTTGTCTAGCTTAGGTAAGCAACACATATGGAAAGGCCAACAGAGTGAGACTTGAACGTCTGCAAAGGTGGGTTTATAAAACCTACTTTTCCTCTTCAAAAGAATGCTCCTTTCCAGAGACAGCCAGCTCAGGGATCACGTCCTTGGAAAGCAAGTCCCACTTTAACCCACCCGGTGCTATTATCAACTTAAGCTTAGCAAGCCTAGTGATCAATCATGGTGATTGCTTAGAATCTGCATCACTGGGACTTTTTTGAGGAATCTCTGATTGTTGTCTCTCTAGGCCAGAAGCCAAGGGAAGGGCTTGCCATGCCTGCGATACCTGTGGATTTGGGCACATTCCTCTTGAGGTGCTCTGTATATCCGAGGTTCCTACACCTGCCAGAGAGTGACATTCTTTACACTCCTGGTGAGGCGGTGGGGAAGTCTGGAAGCAAGGGGTCAGGCCAACACTCCCAAAGTGCTTGATGGCTGCAGGTTTTCTGAAAGTCAGCCTTAGTTCCTTAAAGCCCTTTGGTCCCATCTGAGTCTCTGCCTAGCTCTCTCCATAGGACAGTCCCGTCCAAGACTTGACCAAATCACCCATGTTTCCAATGATGCCCATTGGAGAAGAGATTCTTCTTGAACACAGGGAGATAGATTAGGGTTCCCTGGGAGAAGAAATGCTTCCTGAGACTTTTGGACTTGGAGGGTTCAGGTAAAGCAAAACGTGCAATGCTTTAACGGGCTTCCTAAGGAATGTTGGCCATTGCTGCTATGAACAATCTGGTACAGATGGCCATTCTTTTCACTACATCTGTACCTTTGGGGTAAATACCCTGTAGTACAATCATAGGGTCATAGGGAAGCTCTATTTTTAATTTCTTAAGGAATCTCCACACTATTCTCCAAATTGACAGCACCAACTTGCATTCCCACCAAAGGAATGTTATATCCCATTTCTGTATGCCCTAGGTGTCTTGCATTGCCGTCCTTGAGGCCCATGTTTTCAACAAGGTGCAGTGGAGTGCTTGGGGCCCTAGTTCCTCTGCCATGGTGTCTGAGTCCTCCAGAATTCGAGCTCAGATTAGGGACAGCCTCTCTTCCCTACAACTTTTGATGCTGTAAAACACACAGACTGAGTGGGGCCTGATTTGTGGGGGCACTGCCAGTGTTGAGCCCAACATTGGTCACAGTCAGGTGCATGGAAGTGACAGGGCCGGTTTAGGGGTGGCACCCTGGGGGAATACAGCTGTGGTGGCTGCTGCCCCTCGAGTAGATTCCAGGGTTGTCAAGGGGCCCTGGCAGTCCCGTTTCTTCTTGCATCTGCCATGCTCTGCGTGGTTGCTGGGGACTGGAGGGGACAGTGGGTGGAGGAGGAGCCCCTGCAGCAGACAGGGGAAAAGACTGGAAGGCTGCTGTGTCCCCCAGTCCCAGGGGGGCCCAGTCTCACCACACAATGGACTATTGTAGACCCAGATCGTTGCCTCCTGTTCCAAGTGTCAGTCATCAGCAGGGCTAGGGCAGCCAACTGTGGGTGTGGTGGCCGACTCAGAGGGTCCTCTTGTCTTGTCCTCGGGGTTCCATTGCCGTCTTCTGGTGGGCTGCACAGAAGTGTTCTCTTTGTTTGGCCTGCGGAGGTAAGGTGCAAGAGAGCCATTCCTGCAGACATGTTTCCTTGTGTTTTCATGATGAGTCTTCCTCCGGGCCCAAATCGAAGCCACAAGAGCGGCCCCAGGGTCCTCCTGACTCCCTTTGTCTGAGAACTTCTGGAGACTCTGATGCTTTGGGGTCATGGGTAGACTGTCCTGAGGTGCAGCTGTGGAGGCAGCACGTGGAATGGTATGAGATGGCGAGTGGCATGTTCCCTTGGGCAGGTCTTACCAGAGGCCTGTGGGTTTTGTGGGATGTGTCTTCTGAGGTGTTGAGGTAGAGGTTTCCCTGTAGGACCCATGTATGACATGAAGAAAGGGAAGTTTCCCATGGGCTCCCTCGGGCTGAATGAAGGCTACACTCCAAGGTCACTCAGGCCCCTTCCCTGACCATCTTGCTCCCTTACTGCCGGGTCCTCCTCCTGCTGGGCTGTCCCTTCCCCAGCCTCTCTGAGAGAACTTAACATTCCCTTATCTGTGGGGGAGCCTTTGCCCACACGAGTGTTGCAGGTGGTGTGACAGAGAAGGCATGCTCCCGACTCCCATGGGAAGTAAGTTTGCATGGGCCCCATGCTGTGGGCAGGTGGTGGGCAATTTGGAAGCAGGCAGGGTGGCCTTTCCTTGATATTTCTTCCCTGCGGATTGAGGGATTAAAGAGAATCTCTAGAATTTCAAACTCACATAGTGAAATGGTGCCATGAGGGGACCTGCTACCTCCCCCGAGGTGTCTTGGAGGCTCAGGGGACTGGAGGTGTTTGTCAGATCCTACAGGAGTGGCCAGCATACATGACTCAGCCGGAGAATGGGGCCTACTCCATGCCCACAAGGATGCAGCGCTGGGAGGGGTGTGCTGTCTTGCTCCTATGAGCCTGAGGGCCTGTCTTGTTTGCTCATTACTCAAGTGCCTGAAGTGGGAGATGGGGCCACCCCACCACTGTCTCTTCCCGACTAGTGTTGTTTGGGATCAAGCCGTCTGCTGACTTATGCAGGGTGGGAGGGTAAGACTTGTGTCGTGCAGAGTGAGGGGTCAAGGGACGTGGGGCCCTTTTCCAGAGGAGCACAGTGCATGGGCTGCCTGGGGTCCAGTCCTTCCAGGCAGCCAGTGCCCTCCCTCCACGATCAGCAGCTCCTAGATGACAGCGCCCAACCACCACAGGGAGTTGCACAGATCAGGTGGAGGTCCCCCATGGAATGTTCTCAGGCTTCCTTGTGCCTGCAGGGACTGTGACCTTCTTCTCATCTCCTCTTTGTGGTCAGAGTCCAGGGCATCACCTCGGGTTTTGTGTTGCTTCCCAAGGTGCCCACAACAAAGTCAGGGCAATGAGGGAGAGCATGTGTCCATATTTGCCTGCCCCTTTCCCTGCCCAACTCACCCCATTCCCAAGTCCTTCTCTTCTTCTGCTTCATTTGTTGTTTCTGTCAAGTCCACAGAAGGGAAGCTTCTTGGAAGCTGAAAGCAAGAGCAGAAGAGGGCATGAGCACAGACTCCCAGGCAGCGGAGAACCATGTGCGGACACCCAGGCCCAGCCTCCCTTCCTGAGGTCCCTGCAGCAGTGTGAGCTGTGCCCTGCCAACTACCAGGCCTACTCCCTGCTCTGCTGCCCAGGGCTGCTTCCCAGACTCAGTGGTGAGGGGTTGGGTTGATGCTAGGAAAGGGCTGAGGAGGGTTACCCAAGGATTTCCTGCAGCAGTTCAGATGCAAAGCCTGAGTGCCTGCCAGAGATTAGGGCCTCCAGGGTGGGCGTCGTCAAAGCAGGGAAAGGGTAAGAGCTGGGAGGAGGCACTTATGGACAGATGAGAGAGGAAGCCTAAGAGATGGAGGTGGAAATTAATTACAGGCGCAGTGTGGCTCCTTTTGTTGGAATCGTTGTCTTCCGTGGAATCCTCCTCCAGGTCAGAGAGCAGTAAGGATACTGGGGTGACAGTGAGAGAGGACAAAGGGGAGTTAGTGGAGCTGACGACCTCTGGCCTGCTGCTCTGGGGATGATGGGGCCCCAGCTCTGAGTCCTCCCTGGCCTTGGTTGCTTGATCTCTGCAGGCTGCAGGTGGGTCTATGGTTGCCCACCTGCTCTTCCCCCCTTTGTTTCTCTCCAAGACCCGGAAGACCGTCTGTGTGATCCTTTCCCTCCTGGAGGCCGTCAATGTCCCTAAGACTGCCTCTGCAGGACTTTGCCTTCCTCTTTTCTTATTCCTCTCCCTCCCTGATCCCCTTCCTCCTCCTCCTCCCCTAGTGATGCTCCATGTCCTTCTTCCTGCCAAGGTCCACCAGTCATAATATTGTCCAAGAGGGGGCAACCAAGGAAAGAGAGGAGATATCCTGGTTCCACGGAATCAACCCCTTGATCCCTCTGTGCTGGGAGCAGCTGTAATGAGTAAAGGATTGCTAGGGAAGTGCAGGGAGAGATGGCCCACCACCTCCCCATAGCCATGTCAGCTCGGGGACTGAGATGACCTTCCCAAGGACATGTTTCAAGCTAATACAGCACCTTCTGTTTCCATAAGTGTTGCAGAGGCTGAATGGAGACAGGACCACAGGAAATTCTCCCGGCACCCTCAGCTGTTCAGGGCAGCCCTGGAAAATGTCCAGTGGTGTGGTCACTGAATCACAAGATTCCTACCAGAGTTCTTGCTGAGGCTGGCAGAGAATGGATGGGGCAACTGTGTGTTTAGGGCCCTGGGCAGGCCTGAGGAACGTTTGCAGTTTGGGAATGACTGGGGCTTGGGGAGCATAGCCAGGGATTTGTGCAGGAGAGTTGGGTTTGTGAGAGGAGATGTGACTCCCTGGCCCTGCTCCCAAGAGGCTCTGTGCTATGCTTTGACGACAGCTGGTGAGAGGTTGAGTGGACCTGGGACAGCAATTGTGTGAAGCAGCTCCAGAAGCCCTTTCACACAGAAGACCCTGGCCCATGACAGGAGGTCTCCAGGTCAGTTGCATGGGGGTGTCCTTCCCTTGGGAACATGTCCACAGGTCAGACTTGACTGGGGTGTGAAGGTTGGCAGAAGCTAAGGGCCACGGGAGCCTGTGTAATGAACCCAGGGGAAGTTTGCTTTACCTTCTCCAGCTCTGGGATTCCCCTTGAAGGTACAGCAGCTTGGACAGAACCAGGAAGGTTTGGTAGTGGACATTATGAGGAAATGAGTTTACCTGTCTTCCACATCCTGGCTCCCAATAGAACGTAGTGTCCTGATTCTTTTGCACAGGAGAGGGTTGTTGGGGCCGCCAAGTCATGACAATGACCAAGTATGGGCCTGTGCCACGAAAGACCCAGAATCTATTGTGCAACATTCCAGAGAGGCCATGAGCAAAGAGACCAAGTTTGACATGTGGCAGTGGCAAAGGGAGGCAAGAGCAGGTTTGATGGGAAAGATCCTTAAACTAGCCACCCAAGTAGTTGAGTGGTGATGACAAACCCAGCCTACCCTAAAGGTCCGTGGACACAATGTCTGTTCTTTTCATTCAGAAACTATGAAATGAGCAAATCATGCCTGTTGCCAATGCATTCCTTTCCTTGGTGGTTTTTTTAATCCACCTTCTTCTTTTTCCAGAGTGGCACGGGCTATGCCATGTTCCCAGGAGCCCTGTCCCACTGTTCCCTTTCTCTGTGCCATTCCCTACCTGAAGAGACTTTGTCCTCACTGCTGGAGTCATCGATGTTCTCTACAAGCAGATCTGTAGGAACAGAAACAGGAGCAATGCTGTTAGGAGAGACTGCCTCACCCCTTCATTCCAGTTTTTTGAGATATCTATGGGCCATGCAGCACATTCCTGACCCTTTTGCTGCACTGTCAGAGGTTCACGGGGCTGGTGGAGCCAGAGCCCTTTGAGGAGACAGGGATTGGAGTTTCATCCCTTCTAATGAGACCAGGATGATGCAGCAGTCACCTCAGTGTCAGTTCTGCATGCCCATGACCGCTGTCCCCACACAATGCAACCATCTAAAACTCCAGTCATTATGGGACTCTTGACATGTGGCTAGTGGGAGTGAGCAACTGGACATTTTATTTTCCTTGATGATTTCCCTTTAGTCCATTGAGATAATAAATGACTGTGTAAAATGGATACTAGACAGACTCTTTCCTGGTTAGCTTAGTGTTAGAAACCAACCAGGAGCAAAAGACAAGCCCTGCTCTCCTGCATATTTCTCCAGCCTTAGTGGCTGGCCTGACAGAGCCATTGATAGGTAAGATGTTTCTGGGCTCACACACCCACCAGGCACTGTTGGAGGCCTTTGGACCCTAAGTGATTAAGGTGAACCCGCAGTTCCTAGAATAAATGGGGAACAGATTCAGTGCAGCACTGACCAAAAGCACAATGTGATGTTCTCAAAACAGAAACTGCTAGAATAGATATGGTACCACAAAGAACACAAGGAATCAAATCGTTTCTGAATATGAAGAAGTAGGTGATGGGTCCCTAGAAGCTGAACTTCCAATACCATGGATCACTCCCCTGAGCCAAAAGGATGGTTCTGGCATAAAAATAGTCAGGGGCACGTGGGAGCAAAATAGAAATGCTGTAATAAATGCGCTCACGTTGGCATCATGATGCTTGACAAGAGGACCGCCTAGAAAAAGCATCCTCTTCTAAAACAGCAAACAGAATGAAGAGGCAGCCCATATATTGGAGACACCATTTGCAATCCTTATTTCAGAAAAGTTGTGTTGACTGACAAAACGGAAAAACAACAAACAAAACAAAAACAAAATTAAAAGAATGGGATTTCACCAAATGAAATAATCGAGAAAAAGACTTGAATAGACTGTGCTGAAAGGGAATGAATGTCTGGCCAAACAGACGTATGAAAAGATGCTCAACATAGGGAATTGTGATGGCAATGCAAATCAAAGGATGCTGAACTGTGGCATTTTCTGTTAGGGTAGCGCAGACCCAAACCAGGAATTCAAGCCCAAAACCCATGTCCAAAGGGTGCAGAAAATTTGAGACTTTGTATGCAATTAGTGGAATGCAGAACGGTGTAACTACCCTGGAAAAGCCTGTTGAGTGTCCTCAGAGAGCAGTGAAAGGTACTCCCATAGTTCCCGCACATGCGAGTGAGGAAAAGAGATGTCGGAAAATCAGATTCTGTTCAAATACGTGTTTCTCATGACAGAAATTCTTGTTTGCTGCCAAAGAACCCTGAAACCCTGATTTCGTTCTGTTTCCACTCCCAGGCACCAAACTCCCTTGACTTGTCTATTATCCCAAACCTTCCAAATAAAACAAGCCCCACTTGCACAGACAGATGGCCAGGGAAATGTGTAGTGACTGTCCTGTCACACCTTTTGAGGTTTGAGGCTCTCTTCCGCCATTTTGCAATGCACAGAGCACCCCTCGTTCCTGCATGGAGAGTGCCCAGGTCCCCACAGTAATGCTCCTTCCCTGAAGAGGGCCTCAGTTCTCATTTGATAGGCCACCTTTTGGGCCCACCTCAGATAGCCCCAGCTAGGACTAGTGGTGGGTGTGTGATTTCCCATAGGAGAAGGCCAGTTTAATTCTTAGACACAGTATCTGCAGGGAAATGGAAGAACTGCATGGAGAAACATGGAGTGAATTTGCCCCATCTATTCCTGGCCACTGCTCCTTTTTCAGTGTCCTACCCGAATGGGCTGTTGCACGAGGTTGCCCCAGAAGTCGCCTGCAGAAGGAAGGAGTCTGTCCAGCACTCAGTGATTCCAGTGAGCTTGGGAAGATGCATCGTGTGGC
>NW_019154760.1:0-11919 GCF_002288905.1 Enhydra lutris kenyoni | reverse complement strand
ATGTTTATTTTTCAGATCCATGAGCATGGAGTGCTCTTCCATCTTTTCGCATCTTCTTCAATTTCTTTCATGAGTGTTCTGTAGTTCTTTGAGTACAGATCCTTAACCTCTTCAGTTCAGTTTATTCCCAGGTATCTTATGGTTCTTGATGCTATAGTGAATGGAATCGATTTTCTAGTTTCCCTTTCTGTATTTTCATTGTTAGTGTATAAGAAATCAACTGTTTTATGTACATTGATTTTTGTATCCTGCCACATTATTTAATTGCTGAATGAGTTCTAGTAGTTTGGGGGTTGGGTCCTTTGGGTTTTTCATATAAAGTATCATGCCATCTGCAAAGAGAGTTTGCCTTCTTCATTGCAATTTGTGCTCCATAGTTTTAAATGGTTCTTGACTGGGTCAGTCAGCACAGTATCTGTCTCTTGATCTCAGAATCTTGAGTTTAAATTTTTGTCATGGAGATTGTTAAAAAAAAAAGGTGGGAATGTTAATAACATTCTGTTCAATTTTCATCTAGGTATTTTATAGGTGTAGCTGTTTTGTTGAAGTCTTTGTCACGTGTTGACTCTGTTGTTGTGGATGGGGTTGTGTATACATTCAGTTGCTTTGCTTTATTTGAGATTGTCCAGTGTTTCCAGAACCACTTAATGTGGACACTGCTTCTTCCCTATTTTTTTTTATTCTTGGAGCTTTGCTTGGAAATAAATTGACTATATATGTGTCAGTTTCTTCCTGGGCTTTGTACTATGTTCCATTCATCTGTGTGTCTCTGTATATCAATACTTTACCGTTTTGATTTCTACAACTTTGTAATACACTTTGAATTCAGAAAATATGACAGCTCCAGTTGTGTTCTTTCTCCAGATGGCTTTAGCTATTCAAGGCCTTCCATGGTATTATTCACTTTGTATGATTGCTGTTCTTATTTCTGGAAATGCTATTAAATGTTGATAGGGTTTGAACTGAATGTTTAGATTGCTTTTTGCAGTGTGTACTTTTGGGTTACATATATCCCTGGGATCCATTATCATGGGATGTCTAAAGACTTCATTCTGTCTTCTCAAAATTCTCTCATTAATGATTTATGGTTTTCAGTATACAGGCCTTTCCCTTCTTGATGAAAATAATTCGTAAGTATTTTATTCTTTTTGAGTGATTATGAATTAAAAATTATTTTTTTTAATTTCTCTGAGTGATAACTTGTTATTCATGTATAGAGATAAAACTCATTTTTGTATATTGACTCTGTGTCCTTAAGCTTGACTTAATACATCTGTTGGTTCTGTGAAGATTTTTATAGAATCATTTTGGGTTCCATATATCTTATCATGTTCTCCTAATAAGTAAAAAACTAACTGGGAATATAGGTTGATGTTATCTAACTGGGAAAAAAGGATACAGGTATGCTAAGAGATTGTTTACAAATTATTTAAAATGTGTTGTGGTTAATGTAAGCAAAGGAATCCATAAATGTGGCTTGTTTCCATTTACTGTTTTCTTTTAACCGGATATACGGAGCTGTGGCTTAGACCAGTTATTCCCCCACACTTTCCACCCTACAAGCTGTGCCTTTTGGGAGGCATGCACTGTTCTCTCTGCTTTCTATCCTTTGACCCAGGGCCTGACTCAGATGCTCAGAAAATACTTCTGAAAATAGGTCACTTGGGAAGAAGCCTATTTTTTCATAAACTTACTGGAAGACATCCTCCCAAAAAATTGAATTTTACAGAATTGTTTTTGATCTTTCTGGGATCCTTGAAGATGTCCAAGGTTGAATGTGGCTTTTTTTGCAGACAGGTCAGGGAGCCCTGGGGTACTCCTGCAATGTATCCTGTGGCCACCAGAGGGGTGTGTGCTCTCTTATCAAAGACACGGCTCCACCTCTGCAGAAGGTAGAAGTTAATTAACTTTCTTCAGGACTTCTTCCTTTAGGATCTTAGACAATTGCTTCAAGGATTATTTACTGTAAATATTCTTTGGGATCTATTGACAATACCCTACAAGTGACAACCTAAGGTACTACAGTGACTAAACTGTGTCTCTTCTTGCACATGCAGATACATAAAATTATAAATGACTGAATGAAGGTGGGCCCTCCCCTCACATGAGACACAAAATGAACCCCAAATGGGTCAAAGACCCTCTGTCCCTTTTGCCTGGCAAGCTGACGCCCCCTGACTCAATTGTCTTTCCAGAAAGCCTTCATCTCCTCCAGTATGGGTGACCTGTCCCTCAGTTGGGATCCCACAACACTGGTCCTCATCCATCAGACCCAGGCAGCCCTGGGTAAGGATATCCCCAGAGCTTGTGTCCTGGATATGGACAATACTCAGTGTGGAGACTGTCAGTCTGGAGCTTCCTAAATTGTCATCTGTTTTTTGAACAAATGCTGGGGTGCCTTGTGATGGGTCTCTTTCCCTCCAAAGCAGGCAAATGAGCTGTCATCACTTCCATCACGATTGACTCCTATCACACCCTATCGCATAATCATTGGTACATCGCATCTTAGGCTTCCTTGCTTGCCAGGACACAGGAACATTTCGATGGTCAGAGTTGAAAGTATTTTCTGGACGTAAATTTGGTTTTTGATGGACCTGTTGGTAGGATGAAGCCTGACCACTCCCTACAAACCTACACAGAGCCTGTGCCCCTGACCAATAGGACAGTGCCCCAGCCCATGGCAGCCCTTCCCCTAGTGCTCAGAACTCTCCTTTCTCACTGAGTCCCCATTCGCTGGTGTTTATCTCTCTTCCTGCAGAGAGAGCCCCAGATGTCCTCTCTCTGAAGATGTACCTTCTGTGTCTGGTTAGCTCCATCTTGTGGCAGAGAAGCAGGGAATACTACCATGGCTTCTCAAGAAGCTTCAGATTATGTGCATTCCCCTTACCCAACATTGTGGGAAGAGAGTGATCTCCCCCTTTTTCTCACATGGTGTCTTGAGCTGGAAGCAGAGCTTCCTCTCTCACACAAGGTGAATTTGAGGGATACCAAGATTGGGGCAGACAGGGGTATGGGCCCATTGCTAGGGGAGCCTGAGGGCTGTGGACAAACAATATCCGGTGCCAAAACCCTTGGTAGAGCCTCTTTCCATACTGCAGCTTCCATGAGCAGCCAATGTGCTTTGTAAGGGCTTCTCTTCTTCACACAGGTTCAAGTGGCTTTTGCTGTTGCCACTAAAACTACATCTGGATGAACACAAGTCTGTAACTCACTGACTTGCGCTGTCCTTAGAGCTTCTTTCCTGAGATGATATGGTCTAGCTAGGAAGTACAGGGAGCAATCTGGTAGGAGTGGCCTGGTCTGCACTCCTCTGCCGGCCTGGAGCAGGGCATGGTTGCTCAGGTTAGAATCTGATTTAAAGAGCACAACGAGCTGGAGTGGCTGGAGCATATTACTGGGCAGGGCCTGGGTGATGTGTGTTCCAGGATACGGGGCAAGGATGCTTGTGGGGGATGACACATGAGGGGGATGTGGGAAAGCTCTTCCCTGCTCTATGGTCATTTCCGTAAGCAATGGACTCACTACTGGCTTCTCCTTATGGTTTCACGTCTCATCTATAGACTCCAGATTCCCCTTTCCCAAGGAAGGCTGCGCTGGATAAATAGAGTGTAGAGAGATGAGCCTGCAGCATGTCCTCCATGTGTGGTTAACATGTGGTTAACATGTGGTTAATGTGTGTTCCAGAAATGGTGTTTATAGGAATCAGACATAAAGAACAGAGATTTATGACACAGACGTACTTATTAATTTAATGATGTGAGTCAAACAATTGGAAATGGCTCAGTTGTTCAACAGATGGTGATTTGAGTGCTGTCACTGAGAATGTCCAAGGGGACAGAAGCAACCATGCCTGTCCACTGTAGGGACATCAGGTAGAACAAGAGCCCAACCCTAAAAGTCTCCCTGCCGCCTGCCCCGTCTTTGCACACACATGTGCATGCAAGCAAGCACACACTAAATCCAGAGGGAAAAGCATGGAAAGAGGACACCATCCGTTATGGGTGATTATTTCATGGAAAAAGGAATGTGTCTTCATTTATTCATATTTACATCATTATTTTACTACATAAATATAGTCTGCCTAAACTTAAAGAATTATTTACATTATTTCCTGACTCGTTAGTAAAAAAATGGGAAGATTTAAGATGTAATGTTAAAAATTTTTTAATATGCTCACGGAAATAGTTTAAACGTGGCCTATGCAGGAAAATGTAATAATTTGAAGGTGTCTCATGGACCCAGACATTTCCCTGGTTTCTGCTTTTCAAGGTATCCTTATGATAGGGAACACAATTCCAGATAATGAAAGTAGTTCATTCTTCCCATGATCATTGCTGTTTCAGAAACATTTGGTTTAATAAAATGGTTTTTTTGTTTGTTTGTTTGTTTTGTTTTTTAAACATAAAAATTGGGGAAAAAAAGATTTTTATATCTTTCCTACGTTCTGTAGCCAGACAGAGAAGTCCATAATGTAAGATACCAGGCATATGAAAATCCCAGATGATGTAAGGTACCAAAGACAGAGATAAAAACAGTGGTTGCTGGGACTGGGGTGAGGGAATGAGCATTGAGTGATACATAGCCCAGGTTTCTCTGTGATGGAAATATTCCAAAATCTAAGAAAAACTCATCAAACTCAATAACCAACCCCAAAAAGCCCAATCAAGAAACTGCCAGAAGAAATGAACAGAAAAATCTGCAAAGAACACACAAATGGCTTACAGACACATGAAAAAAATCCTCAACATCATTCTTCATCAGAGTAATACAGATCAAAACCATCATGAGATACCAGCTCACACCAATCAGATTGTTCAAATGAACAGCTCAGAAAATAACCTATGTTAGCAAAGTATTCAGTGAAAGGGGAACCCTCTTAGAGTGCTGGTGGGAATGTAATCTGGTGCAGCCACTCTGGGAATAGTACAGAGGTTCCTCAGAAAGATAAAAATAGAACCGTATAAATAATTCCTAAAATACCTAAAATACCTAAAAATAGATGGTATAAATATAGTGATTAGAAGAGGCACATGCCCCCAGTGTTACCCCAGCAATGTCCACAAAAGCCAAGCTATGGAAAGAGCCTTGATGTTCATTCACTGGTTAATGAATCAAGAAGACTTGGTATACATACTCAATGGACTAATACTCAGCCAACAACAACAAGCAAAAACAAAGAAACAAAAAATGGAAATATTTTCCCTTGGAACAGTGTGGATGGAATTGGAGGGTACCATGTTAAGTGAAATAAGTCACTTAGAGAAAGACAAATACCATAATATTTCTCTCCTATGTGCAATTTAATATACAATACTGATGAATATAGGGGAAGGGAAAGAAAAATAAAACAGGCTAAAAACAGACAGAAAGACAAACTGTGAGAGACTCTTAACTAAATAGGGTATATACTGAGGGTTGCTGGATGGGAAGTGGATTGGGAGATGGAGTAATTGGCTCATGGGCATTAAGGAGGGACCTTGATGTCATGAACACTGGGTGCTATATAGAACTCATGAATCACTAAATTCTACCCCCTAATTAATAATACAGTGTATGTTCGCTAAAATGAATGTAAATAAAACAAAACTCTAAATGTTGAAAAAAAGGTGAAAAGATGTAAAAAATAAAAACACTCTTCACGCTAGATCTTTAAAAATATATAACTAGAGAGGAGTCAAGATGGAGGAGAAGTAGCAGGCTGAGACAACATCAGGTAGTAGGAGATCAGCTAGATAGCTTATCTAAACATTGCAAACACCTACAAATCCAACAGGAGATCGAAGAGAAGAAGAACAGCAATTCTAGAAACAGAAAATTAACCACTTTCTGAAAGTTAGGAATGGTGGACAAGTGAATCCAAAACGACAGGAAGCTAGACCACGGCAGGGGGGTGGGGGATGCCGGCTCCCGGCAAGTGGCAGAGCAATGGAGCACTGAACCAGGACTTTTAAAAGTCTGTTATGCTGAAGGACATCACTCCACAGGCTAAATTGGGGTGAAGCCCAAGCGGGGTCAGCATGGCCCCAGGTCCCACAGGGTCACAGAGGGATCGAGGGTGTCTGAGTGTCACAGAGGTTGCAGGTATTAGAACGGGGAAGTCAGCTACAGAGACAGAGCCGAGGAGTGAGCTCTCAGCTCGAATCACCTTGAACCAGTTGCAGGCTGGGTGAGCTAGAAGCGCGGCCAGAGGCCAGGGAGACGGGAGTGATTGGGTGCTATTCTCTGACAGCACACTGAGGAGTGGGACCCCGAGCTCTCGGCTCCTCCAGGCCAGAGACTGGGAGGCCGCCATTTCCATTCCCGTCCTCCAGAACTCTACTGAAAGCATTCAGGGAACAAAAGCTCCTGAAAGCAAACCTGAGCAGATTACTCAGCCTGGCCCCTGGTAAGGGTGGAGCAATTCTGCCTGGGGCAAAGACACTTGAGAATCACTACGACAGGCCCCTCCCCCATAGATCAACAAGAAATCCAGCCAGGACCAAGTTTACCTACAAAGCAGTGCAGGTTCAATACCAAGGAGAGGAGCGGAATTCCAGAGGAGGAGAACGCAAAGCACGGAACTCACAGCTTTCTCCCCATGATTCTTTAGTCTTGCATTTAATTTAGTTTTTTTTTCAATTACTTTTTCCTCTTCTGCTAAATTTTTTAACTTTTACCCTTTTCTTTTTTTAACCTTTTTTTAACTAGCTTATCTAATATATTAGATAAGCTAGTTAAATATATGTATATATGTATATATATACATATATATAGGTATATATATATTTTTTTTTCTTTTTAATATTTTTTTATTTATTCGTTTTGTTTTTTTAATTGTTTCTTTTATTTTCTCACCTCTTTTTAACCCCATTCTCCGCCCACAATTTGGGGTCTTTTCTGATTTGGTTAAAGGACATTTTCCTGGGGTCTTTGCCACCCTTTTAGTATTTTACTTGCTCCTTCATATAATCTTATCTGTACAAAATGACAAGGCAAAAAAATTCACCACAAAAAAAAAAAAAAAAAAGAACAAGAGGCAGTACCAAAGGCTAGGGACCTAATCAATAGAGACATTGGTACTATATGAGATCTAAAGTTCAGAATGACAATTCTCAAGGTTCTAGCCGGGCTTGAAAAAGTCATAGAGGATATTAGAGAAACCCTCTCGGGATATATAAAAGCCCTTTCTGGAGAAATAAAAGAACTAAAATCTAATCAAGTTGAAATAAAAAAAGCTATTGATGAGGTGCAATCAAAAATGGAGTCTCTCACTACTAGGATAAATATGGCAGAAGAAAAAATTAGTGACATAGAAGACCAAATGACAGAGAATAAAGAAGCTGAGCAAAAGAGGGACAAACAGCTACTGGACCATGAGGGGAGAATTCAAGAGATAAGTGACACCATAAGACGAAACAACATTAGAATAATTGGGATTCCAGAAGAAGAAGAAAGAGAGAGGGGAGCAGAAAACATATTGGAGAGAATTATTGGAGAGAAATTCCCTAATATGGCAAAGGGAACAAGCACCAAAATCCAGGAGGTGCAGAGAACCCCTCTCAAAATCAACAAGAATAGGTCCACACCCAGTCACCTAGTAGTAAAATTTACAAGTCTTAGTGACAAAGAAAAAATCCTGAAAGCAGCCCGAAAAAAGAAGTCTGTAATATACAATGGTAAAAATATTAGATTGGCAGCAGACTTATCCACAGAGACCTGGCATGTCAGAAAGAGCTGGCATGATATATTCAGAACACTAAATGAGAAAAACATGCAGCCAAGAATACTATATCCAGCTAGGCTATCATTGAAAATAGAAGGAGAGATTAAAAGCTTCCAGAACAAACAAAAACTGAAATAATTTGCAAAGACCAAACCAGCTCTACAGGAAATATTGAAAGGGGTCTTCTAAGCAAAGACAGAGCCTAAAAGTAGTAGATCAGAAAGGAACAGAGACAGTATACAGTAACAGTCACCTTACAGGCAATACAATGGCACTAAATTCATATCTCTCAATAGTTACCCGAATTTTAATGGGCTAAATGCCCCAATCAAAAGACGCAGGTTATCAGGATGGATTAAAAAAAAAAAAAAATCTATAAATGCCTACAAGAAACTCATTTTAGACCTGAAGACATCTCCACATTTAAAAAGAGGGGGTGGAAAACAATTTAGCATGCTAATGGACATCAGAAGAAAGCTGGGGTGGCAATCCTTATATCAGATCAATTAGATTTTAAGCAAAAGACTACAAGAAGAGATGAGGCAGGACACTATATCATACACAAAGGATCTGTCCAAGAAGAAGCTCTAACAATTTTAAATATCTATGCCCCTAATGTGGGAGCAGCCAACTATATAAACCAATTAATAACAAAATCAAAGAAACACATCAACAATAATACAATAATAGTAGGGGACTTTAACACTCCCCTCACTGAAATGGACAGATCATGCAAGCAAAAGATCAACAAGGAAATAAAGGCCTTAAATGACACACTGGACCACATGGACATCACAGATATATTCAGAACACTTCATCCCAAAGCAACAGAATACACATTCTTCTCTAGTGCACATGGAACATTCTCCAGAATAGATCACATCCTTGGCCCTAAATCAGGTCTAAACTGGTATCAAAAGATTGAGATCATTCCCTGCATATTTTCAGACCACAATTCTCTGAAGCTAGAACTCAATCACAAGAGGAAATTTGGAAGGAACCCAAATACATGGAGACTGAACAGCATCCTTCTAAAGAATGAATGGGTCAACCAGGAAATTAAAGAAGAATTGAAAAAATTCATGGAAACAAATGATAATGAAAACACAATGGTTCAAAATCTGTATAACACAACAAAGGCAGTCCGGAGAGGAAAATATACAGCGGTACAAGCCTTTCTCAAGAAACAAAAAAGTTCTCAGGTACACAACCTAACCCTACTCCTAAAGGAGCTGGAGAAAGAACAAGAAAGAAACCCTAAACCCAGTAGAAGAAGAGAAACCAGAAGGATCAGAGAAAAAAAAAAGAAAAAAAAAAAAAAAAAAAAAAAAAAAAAAAAAAAAAAAAAAAAAAAACAATAGAACAAATCAACGAAACTAGGAGCTGGTTCTTTGAAAGAATTAATACGATTGATAAATTCCTAGCCAGACTTATCAAAAAGAAAAGGAAAGGACCCAAATAAATAAAATCATGAATGAAAGAGGAGAGATCACAACTAACACCAAAGAAATACAGACAATTATAAGAACATACTATGAGCAACTCTACGCCAAGAAATTTGACAATCTGGAAGAAATGGATGCATTCCTAGAGACATATAATCTACCACAACTGAACCAGGAAGGAATAGAAAACCTGAACAGACCCATGACCAGTAAGGAGATTGAAACAGTCATCAAAAATCTCCAAACAAACAAAATCCCAGGGCCAGATGGCTTCCCGGGGGAATTCTACCAAACATTTAAAGAAGAACTACTTCCTATTCTCCTGAAACTGTTCCAAAAAATAGAAATGGAAGGAAAACTTCCAAACTCATTTTATGAGGCCAGCATCACCTTGATCCCAAAACCAGAGAGGATACCTTCAAAAAAGAGAAATACAGACCAATATCCTTGATGAACATAGATGCGAAAATTATCACCAAAAATACTAGCCAATAGGATTCAACAGTACATTAAAAGGATTATTCACATGACCAAGTGGAATTTATTCCAGGGATGCAAGTTTGGTTCAACATCCACAAATCAATCAATGTGATGCAACACATTACTAAAAGAAAGAAGAGGAACCATATGATACTCTCCATAGATGCTGAAAAAGCTTTTGACAAAGTACAGCATCCCTTCCTGATCAAAACTCGTCAAAGTGTAGGGATAGAGGGCAGAAACCTCAATATTATCAAAGCCATCTTTGAGAAACCCACCGCAAATATCTTTCTCAATGTAGAAAAACTGAAAGGTTTTCCGCTAATGTCAGGAACACGGCAGGGATGTCCATCATCAACACTGCTATTCAACATAGTACTAGAAGTCCTAGCTGTAGCAATCAGAAAACAAAGGGAAATTAAAGGCATCCAAATTGGCAAAGAAGAAGTCAAACTATCACTCTTTGCAGATGATATGATACTATATGTGGAAAACACAAAAGACTCCACTCCAAAACTGATAGAACTTGTACAGGAATTCAGTAAACTGTCAGTATATAAAATCAATGCACAGAAATCAGTTGTATTTCTCTACACCAACAACAAGACAGAAGAAAGAGAAATTAAGGAGTCAATCCCATTTACAATTGCACCCAAAACTATAAGATACCTAGGAATAAACCTAACCAAAGAGGCTAAGAATCTATACTCCAAAAACTATAAAGTACTCATGAAAGAAATTGAGGAAGTCACAAAGAAATGGAATAATGTTCCATGCTCCTGGATTGGTAGAACAAATATTGTGAAAATGTCTATGTTACCTAAAGCAATTTACACATTTAATGCAATTCCTATCAAAATTCCATCCATTTTTTTCAGAGAAATGGAACAAATGTTCCTAAAATTTATATGGATCCAGAAAAGACCTCGAATAGCCAAAGGAATATTGAAAAAGAAAGCCAAAGTTGGTGGCATTACAATTCTGGACTTCAAGCTCTATTACAAAGCTGTCATCATCAAGACAGCTTGGTACTGGTAAAAAAACAGACACATAGATCAATGGAACAGAATAGAGAGCACAGAAATAAACCCTCAACTCTATGGTCAACTAATCTTCGACAAAGCAGGAAAGAATGTCCAATGGAACAAAGACAGCCTCTTCAATAAATGGTGTTGGGAAAATGGGACGGCCAAATGCAGAAAAAGAAATTGGACCATTTCCTTTCATCACACATGAAAACTGACTCACAATGGATGAAGGACCTCAATGTGAGAAAGGAATCCATTAAAATCCTTGAGGAGAACACAGGCAGCAACCTCGTTGACCTCAATGGCAGCAACTTCTTCCTAGGAACATCACCAAAGGCAAGGGAAGCAAGGGCAAAAATGAATTATTGGGATTTCATCAAGATCTAAAGCTTTTGCACACCATAGGAAACAGTTAACAAAACCAAAAGACAGCTGACAGAATGGGAGAAGGTATTTGAAAATGATATATCAGATAAAGAGCTAGTGTCCAAAATCTATAAAGAACTTAGCAAATTCAACACCCAAAGAGCAAATAATCCAATCAAGAACTGGGCAGAAGACATGAACATACATTTCTGCAAAGAAGACATCCAAATGGCCAACAGACACATGTAAAAGTGTTCCACATCACTTGGCATCAGGGAAATACAAATCAAAACCACAATGAGATATCACCTCACACCAGTCAGAATAGCTAAAATTAACATGTCAGGAAATGGCAGATGCTGGTAAGGATGCGGAGAAAGGGGAACCCTCCTACACTGCTGGTGTGAATGCAAGCTTGTGCAAACACTCTGGAAAACAGCATGGAGGTTCCTCAAAATGTTGAAAACAGAAATACCCTATGACCCAGCAATTGCACTACTGGGTATTTTCCCTAAAGATACAAACGTAGTGACCCGAAGGGGCACGTGCACCCGAATGTTTATAGCAGCAATGTCTACAATAGCCAAACTATGGAAAGAACCTAGATGTCCATCAATAGATGAATGGATAAAGAAGAAGTGGTATATATACACAATGGAATACTATGCAGCCATCAAAAGAAATGAAATCTTGCCATTTGTGATGACGTGGATGGAGCTAGAGGATATCATGGTTAGCGCAATAAGTCAATTGGAGAAAGACAACTATCATATGATCTCCCTGATATGAAGAAGTGGAGATACAACATGGGGGTGGTTAAGGGGGTTGGAGAAGAATAAATGAAACAAGTTGGGTTTGGGAGGGAGACAAACCATAAATGACTCTTAATCTCACAAAA